>NC_134571.1:30112616-30335116 GCF_050947875.1 Dermacentor variabilis
CGCTGTGAAATTGTTCAACTTAACATACATTTGCCAAACTGCAAAGAAGAGCTACGGCTCCCTCCGAAGAATAAAACTTATTTCATTCACATAACTCGGTAGCGTTGTAAGATATACGGCTTATCATGTAACTTAGATTCGATCGCCTAGTGCTCAAGTTCCAGTCATTGTCTCGCACACGAGCATCGGAAAAGTGGTCGAAACGCCGACTTAATTTCGGAACGCCACGGAAGCACGCGAATAATCTGCCGACGACGGGAAGGGCTTTCACACTAATGACGAGCAACGTCCAGCATTTTTCTGCCCTGTGTCGCCATCCGCGTCTCGTGTTAAACGTCGCACCTAACACGAACACCCAACCCTTGGGCAACGTGCGCCATAGACCACGTGACGTGGACGCAAAGTTGCATCTGCACATACACAGAGATACCCGACACAATAAAATAAAGAAAAACGCAAATAAAAAAAAGAAACAGCTCTGCCCAAATGAGAGCTGCGTATGTATTTTTGTATGCTTGGCCCAACGATGCTTCTTGGAGGTTTTCTCGTCGTGGCCATTCCAATAGCTGACGTTTGCCACGCGTGATGGGGTCCAAGTCGTGTTAACGTCACTCTACCGTTTGTTTCTTCTGCCTGCGTTGCTATTTGTAACTGTGGTTGTAAAGTTGTTGTTTCTACTCCACGATGGCATAGGATGTTCAAGAAAAAATAAACGTGTCACGGCCACTCTGTGTCTGCCTCCTCCTTTGCATCGAAGTCTGCATCTGAGGTCCGCATCGCTGCGAAGACATTTACGTCAGCACATAACGATATAGAGCCATAGTCACAGAATTCAGTAAAAGGGCCATTTGGTTTGCTTCAAGATAGTATCACCAAGTGTCACCACTGCATATTGTGTTTTCGTCCCAGGAGAGAGATATATAAAAAAAAGAGAGAAGGCAGATATGTTAACCAGGAAAGCGTCGGGTTGGCTACCCTTCACTGGGGGAAGGGAAACGTGGAATAGAAAGAGAGAGAAAGGAAAAACGCGCACACGTGCGTGGACATGCATGGGAAGTGGTCAATCGCCTAGTCGCCGAAATGCGTTGGATATTTATTTTTATTTATTTGTTTTATCTATTACATACTGCCAATATCCCAATGGGGATTATTGCAGGAGGGCAAAAAAACGAGCAATAAAAACAATTACAGATAAAGAAAGTGTCAATAGACTAGCTGTTACAAATTTCATACTATATTATTTGGGGTTGAGAAAGAAAATGTCATATGGTAAAAACATTACGAACAGACATGCAACTCATAATGGTCACATTCTGTAAAGTACCAAGAGTACAGTATGTTTCGTTGCCTTCGTATATCAAATCGAGGACAGTGGGAGAATAAGTGGCCGGTGTTCTCTTCGCAGCCACGGACATCACACGCAATACTTTAGTGTTGAATGAGCCTTCGTGAAGGCAACTCCCAATCACAACCGACACAAAACGTCTCTCGTCGGCGCAGTCCGGGTAGATTTGCAGCGTAGGAGTTGAGTTCGTGCAGCCTATAGTGCGCCTTATATTTGAGGTATTCATGAGACGGAAATAATCAGAAGAATAAGAATGGGCTGGAGTGCGTTTGGCAGGCATTCCCAAATCATGAACAGCAGGTTGGCGTTACCCCTCAAGAGAAAAGTATATAATAGCTGTGTCTTACCAGTACTCACCTACGGGGCAGAAACCTGGAGGCTTACGAAAAGGGTTCTACTCAAATTGAGGACGACACAACGAGCTATGGAAAGAAGAATGATAGGTGTAACGTTAAGGGATAAGAAAAGAGCAGATTGGGTGAGGGAACAAACGCGAGTTAATGACATCTTAGTTGAAATCAAGAAAAAGAAATGGGCATGGGCAGGACATGTAATGAGGAGGGAAGATAACCGATGGTCATTAAGGGTTACGGACTGGATCCCAAGGGAAGGGAAGCGTAGCAGGGGGCGGCAGAAAGTTAGGTGGGCGGATGAGATTAAGAAGTTTGCAGGGACGGCATGGCCACAATTAGTACATGACCGGGGTTGTTGGAGAAGTATGGGAGAGGCCTTTGCCCTGCAGTGGGCGTAACCAGGCTGCTGCTGCTGCTGCTGCTGCTGCTGCTGCTGCTGCTGCTGCTGCTGCTGCTGCTGATGATGATGATGATGATGATGATGATGATGATGATTATGATGATGATGATGATGATGATGGTTCAACTCGACTAAACCTGCATTCACACTACTGGGTGGAGCGACGATTACGTCCGCCGACGAGCACGGCGTGGTTCAGTGCCGCTAAACACATGGGCGCCGCAGAGGAGCTGCTATAGCGATGCGATTCGTTGAAGGCAAGTCCCGTCACACTCGTCTGCATGTGGACTGAGTCAGCGATCGTCCCGTTGTGTGAATGCAGCCCAACGAGAACATGCGCGGCGACCTTGCCTCGCAGAGTCTGTGCTAAAAAAAAAAAAAGAAGCGCGATTTGGACGCAGTGGTTTTCTTCACGTCACGTTCGAGCCGCCTTGTCTGCATCATCATTTCCATGCAGTGTTCCCGAAACGGCGGGGTGACCATCGAAAATAGATCTTCCATGAGGACGGTAAGTTGAAAACTACACGTGCTGGCCAGATTTACTCTTGGAGGTACGCGGCGCGTTCATGTGTATGTCCAGAGGAACTGTTCGATATCCACTAGGCTTGTCGAGGTGAAGCGACAGGGGTAGGCTTATGGAGATCGGCTCCACCCTTTATTGCCGATCCGATCTAAAACACGCTTTTATATTTTATTTGAAACTGAAGTCCGACATACTCAAGAGTCCACTGTCATTATATCGACCCTAGCTGTCTAAACAGCAAAATATGGTAAAATAATTATAATTGAAAGAACAAATTAAAAGTTCAGTGGAAATTTAGCGGTGAATTCGAGGGAAATGTCTTGGCATTTACTATATATTTAAATATATATATATATACAGGACAGGCGGAAACACGCTGTCGTCGGCTAGGACCTCGCAACGCGATAGATGCCGTGGGAGTAAGTCCAATTCACGACAGCGGCGTCGGTAACAGTCTACTGCGAACGAATGTCGAAACAGGTCTTCTCGGGAACTGTAACGCAAGACCGTCTTTCGTGTCTCCTTCGAGCGTCGTGTGCGCCACCAGGCGTCATTCGTCTTAGTAACTCAAGTTGTCGCAGAAGAAGCGCCGTCAAAAGCAACAGCAGTAAGTCTCGGATGAAAGAGCAAAAGGACTCGCTGGCCATGCGTCTCGCGTTGCGGAACGCAGCACGTGGCTGTCGCAGCCCTATTGAACGGACGGGCGGGCGACACGTCTGGTCAAATATGCATGCGGCCCGTCCTATCCGAACCGCCAAGCGGCGGCGGTGTTGAAACGACAAGGTGAGAAAGAGCGGCCCGAGAGAACGCGCGCAGTGATCGGAGCGCGGATCGGGATGGCGGCGGCGGCCGATCGCGCCCGGCAGACGAGTGAGGCGCGCCCGCGCTGAAAACGCATTTTGCACGAACGGCACGCATGCAGAGAGGACGCAGATCAGCCTGAGCGGACTCTGAAAGCAGCGTCTGCGCCTTCGTTAGGGACAGAGATATTTGCGCTGGAATTGCTTTATCAGTACACAAAAACGAAGGAAAGGAAGAAGAAATAGCGTAGCCGCGTAGACGATTTAGACTGTCACCTATAGCCGTGGCCATGTTCGTGCACTTTTTCATACTTGCGTCGTTTGCTCTTATTTCTCATCGCCATTCAACGAGACCTTTTCTTCTTCAATAACAATGTGATTATATGTCATAATGCGCCGCTTTTAACCGCCGCATGCTATCCCATGGAGCGGTGATCGAGAAAGACTGTAGCAGCTTCTGTCGTAGTACAGTGCGTCCACTTACGGACGCCACCTTCGTCAGTCGCGCACGACTCGGCAGTCGACCGCCACTAAACGACAAGTTCGCGAGCGCTGCTTTCTCCGAGCGTGGAAGTCCCTTTCTGCGCTAAGTGTTGGTTTTGTAAATTCAAGAAAAAATTATGGGGTTTTACGTGCCAAAACCACGATATCATTATGAGGCACGCCATAATGGGGGACTCCGAAATAATTTTGACCGCCCGGGGTTCTTTACTGCGACCTAAATCTAAGTTCACGGGTGTTTTCGCTTTTCTCCCGCATCTACATGCGGCCGCCGCGACCGGGATTCGATCCCGCGGTCTCATCCTTAGCAGCGCAACGCCATAGCCGCATAGCCACCACAGCGGGTAAGAAATAGAGGTTTTATTTATTTCTTTGACGATGCATCTTTAAAGCGTCCGTAGTTGCATTAAGACAAACGCGTAAAAATAGGTGCGCGTGCGTGTGTGTGTGTGTGCGTGCGTGCATGCGTGCGTGTGTGTGCATGTGTGCGTGTGCGTGCGTGCGCATGTGGGTGCGCGTGTGTGCGCATGCGTGCGCGTGTGGGTGTGTGTGCGTGTGTGTGCGTGTGTGGGTGTGTGTGCGTGTGTGTGTGCGTGCGTGCATGTGTGTGAGTGTGGGTACGTGTGGGTGTGGGTGTGTAAAAGAATGGTTAATAGTGGCCTAATTAAGCATGTGTCAGCCAACATATCATGAAGGCATTTCTAGCTCTCATGCTTGCCAATTCAGCTGATCTGACGAATGACGTGCATATACTTCATTTTTACCTGTCCTAACGGAACTTCGCGTCCCAGGAGCACCACGCACTTTTTATACTTCTGTCGCGGATTAGTGTCCGGTATGCATGGTCGCTTCGAAGGTAGAAAAATGAGTGAACATGAAAAAGGTTCACGGGCGATTAAACTTCCTCACAGTTCACCAATGAAAATATACCAAAGATTACAGTTTTCTTTTTAAGAAGTTTGCGTCACTATCAAGTTAGTTTTCAACTCCTGCTCAAAAGAAACAATAATCAGTTAGCTTTGTTGTTTCAATGTCATATTATATTGTATTATTTATTTATTTATTTATTTATTTATTTATTTATTTATTTATTTGTTTGTTTGTTTATTTATTTATTTATTCTTGCTTTATAACAGAGAGAAGTGCAGCAGCAGAAGTAATTTCTACCTCAATCTCTCCAAAGCAGCTCATGTATGAGAGAGAACAAAGAATTTGAAATATTCGTGCGCATACAAAGGGTCCAGCTGTAAATTCTTGCACAGTCGTCAATTAAACGGAGCCGCGGTTACCACTGTATAGTGATGAAGCCCCTTACTGTTTTCTTTTTGTTAAAATAAATACGCTAAGGCTGCACGTGTTATGGAAGACTATGTTGTAGAGAAAGTTCTTGAATTTATGCCGTTGTCATGAGTAGTGCGGAACTACATTTAACTATACTAACCAGGCGAGCAGTTGCAGAATATATCAGTTTCGCCATAAAGGCGAAGCAATTAATGCGATAGCAATATGCTATAATATTACACGAAATGTAAGACTTGTAGCTGTAGCGGCAGGATGAATTGAAGTATACATAAGCTAAGCAAAAACAAGCTGTTGTGCTGGAGGTCCTCTGTTTGAATCCTACCATCGGACAAGTTCACCTACGTTTATTAATTAAAGCCAACATCTTTCTTAGCGACTGTAAGACCACTTTTGCGTATCGTATATGTCTCAAGTCTCTTTCCTGGGCCGATCGCGGATGTAGTGCACGGCCGCGCAAATAAAATTACATCATTTTCAGGTTTGATCTACGCTACTGTTTCGCACTTCTAATATTTAAGTCTGAGAAGATTTAAGATGAAAGACATCCGCTATAGGTGTCTTGTTTCACGACATTTGTTTGTGGGCCATATTCAAAATCCTGAAGAATAATTTTGTCAAGAATGAAAGACCTGGTATGAGCGACTTTAGCCATAGAATGGTGCGGCAATGTAACCCGCATATACAGCGTGTCGTATAGGATAACATAACCTTTAGCATATAAACACCAAAATATATAAGGGAACTCACGGCGACGACGATCGCTTGAAGTGTCCATATAGTTGCTGGCCCAATAAATGGCGTTGCCTTATGCCGTGTGCACGTCTGTGTCCACGTTAGCTTAGCTTCCATCAGGACAACATCGAGCGCGATTGTTTAGGGCAGAAATAAAACGTCCACATACACAGAGTTAGAAATAGTCTCTCGCTGTCCACGACAACAACCAAATAGCCATGCTGTAGAGAGAACCGAGAAGGGCCTATTCTTTCTTTTTCTTTTCTTTTTTTCATAGAAGCCTGATACCGCCACCTTGTCTATGCCGCCATCTCTGACGGCACATAGCGGTAACTTGATTTATATTTTCATTTCTATACGCGCACGCAACTGCAGGTGGTCATGACAGTCACGCCATATCATTCTCTCTCCTTTGTTTTCTTTTTGTCTGTTCTTTTTCCGTCGGGCGCGTTTTCCATCTCTTTCTAAACCTCGTTCCGGACCAGCCGAACAGCAGTTGTGACATATCAGTTTGCGCCATTAAGTGTTTCAATATTGTATAAGCATTTTTGATTAATGCTTCGATACATGTTCGAGCGAGCGTTCCATGAAGAAAAGTTCCATCGAGATGTTTCCCCCTGAAGCTATCGTTAGAGTACAAACATTGACAGAAGTCACCACATAACCCTAATTTGTCTGTGTTTTTTTTTTTCTTCTTATTTTTTCCCCAACTTTCTGTATCAAGCCATCTGGACACTCGGTGCATTGAACTTGGCCGGTGAAACAGAGGAAGAATTCGGCTGTTTCTTGAAGCCTTGCTCATTCAAGTGAGGCCAGACTCTAGACGCATGGTTTCCAAAAAAAGAAGCAAAAATATTCAAGAATGAATCACCAGGACAACGCACTGTCTGTTTGGCTCGAGAATTCCGGAGGTTCGATTCCGCCTGGAAAGGCTGCTTCCAATGTCGCTCGAACCGCTTCGGCTCGCGAGTGGCTCAGGATTGGAAACAATCGATAGCTGCTTCCGGCGCCCTTATCGACGCGAAGGAAGAGGCGTTTCACGCGTAGCTACGCCCTGCCCTTTCATGGACGAGACTTGTTCACTGTGAACGGTGCAACGTCGGCTATACTCCGCGTCGCGAGATGCCTTGTTATGTGGCACAGGTTGGTGCAAAGTATTATGAGAGTTAACGCCGTTATGGAATGTCCAGAAATTTTTCTTTAGCGTACCCAGTATCCGAGCATTTTTGCATTCAGTACCAATCGTAATGTAGCCGCTGCCAGCGGGTATCGAACCCATGACATCATTCGTCAGCAGAACGCCATAGTCATTAAGCCACCGGGCGGTGGATAATTATCGATTGATCGAAGAAAATATCGATGCTACGTGAAACTGTAGTAAGGCCGCGAAGGCCTTTGTAAACTATAAACATGTAGTGTCCTAAATGTTTCATACTTGTTCGTGGAGGAAGCTTTAGCTCGTGCCCAACTCCGACACGGCCTATTCAAATACATGTAAAACGCAAAAACGCTTTTCTGAGATAACCCCTGGACCGATTTTAATGAAATTCGTTGCATATGAGAGAGAAACTTAAATTCTAGTGACTGTTGGAAGCGGAATTTCGATTTAGGGCCTGATATTTGTGAAAAGAATTTTCGGAAATTTGAAAGTTCGAAAAAAAAATAGATGTACGAAGTTTATAAATTAATAGCTCTGCATGAAGAACAGATATCGCGGTTCTGTAAACGGCATCCATTAGATCATTCAAAGCGGACAAATTCAATATGTCAATTTAAATCTTACATGAATCTGTTACGTTGAGTATAAGGGTTCTGCAAAAGCTGTATTCCAATAATACTAAATTTCTTTTGATTCATATTTAACAAATCAATGTTGTCCGCTTTAGATGTACTTTCAGATGCAATTCACAGAATTGTGAGATGGTTTTTCTTTGCTGAGTTAGAGAGTTGTAAACTTGACAGTTTGGTCTTCAGGAAATTTTCAATTTTCGCAAATTTTTAATAACAAATTGACGACCTAATTCAAAAATTGGAAACCAACAGTCACTACATTTTCAGTTTTTCTTTTAAATGAAACAAACCTCGTCAAATTTGGTGCAGTGGTTGTCGAGAAAAACGAAATCTCCTTTTACATATACGTAAATATCTCCTTACATATATATAAATAAAATCTCCTTACATATAATAAATAAAACAAAGTACGTCATTTTTAAGCCAATTAATAAACATGACTGCTACCCGGTTAACATTAGATTTGAAGGACGCTTGCTGAAACAGGTTACTGAACAAAAGTTCTTAGGTGTCTGGTTTAACCACAACCTCTCATGCAATAGTCACGTTATTCAACTGAAATCAAGCCTTTCTCGCACCATTGGGTGCATTTACAAAGTACAACATCTAATACCCAAACGTTTAAAGCAGACACTATACTATTCACTGGTTTACTCTAGAATGAGCTATGGAATCTTGACTTGGGGAACAACAACAGCTACTAACTACTACAAACTTAATGTATTACAAAAGCAATTTTGCGCATACTGGAAAATTTTAAAGGCAACAAGCAGTTATTGAGAACACAGCCGTTATTTACCAAATATAACACGTTGAAGGCTGACCAGGTGTACTACTTTAAGCTATTGCAATGGATCAATAAATACAAGTTACATATTTCCGCAGTGCCCAGCTCAAGTTCATACAGTACCCGAAACCCAAAACGAAAATGCCGCAAGTTAGAACCAACTATGGAAGGCAAGCATTATTTTTTCAAATATCCAATGCTCTAAACAGAAGAGATATGCAAGTCGACTTTAATAAAGGTATACATACATTTAAGAAATACCGTAGGAAGTTTCTTGTGAACAGTGACATTATGTTTTCATTATTGTAAATTACCTCAAAAAGTGCGCTTTGTTCTCCCTTGCCATGCTCCTCTCAGCTACTGCAATTTTAATACACGGCTGTGAAATTGTGCTTGGTTTCTGTGTCTTGGTTTTTGTGATGAGTGCCATGGCTATGAATGATGTTGTTGAACGTGCTGACTGATAACTGAATTGCTGTGTTCTGTATTTACGTGCAGACATTATGTTGCGTACGTAAATATGTTGTACCAATTATTTGGTGACTTCATATTCGAGCAGTGACTAGTCTCCCTTTTTAATATTGCCCACTGTCTGAACCTATGATGTCTGCCTGACTGAACTTTGTTGATGTATTTTGTCTGTGTATATTGTGCAAGGGGGCCGGGGCCCTTGTCAGGCGCTCTGTCGCCTTTAGCCTCGGCCCCCTCTTAGACTGGTCTGAGGAAACAAGAAAGAAAGAAAGAAAGAAAGAAAGAAAGAAAGAAAGAAAGAAAGAAAGAAAGAAAGAAAGAAAGAAAGAAAGAAAGAAAGAAAGAAAGAAAGAAAGAAAGAAAGAAAGAAAGAAAGAAAGACATGTATCTAGATAGGAGTACCCGAGCCAAAGCTTCCTCTTAACAAAGCAAAGGCTTGCTGGTACTACCGAATAACCTTGCATGTCTGGGAATGCGAGCCGAATTAAAGATATATTGTTTCTTTTCTTAACAGCGAAGCTGTTACTGCAGCTAGAAGCACTCCAAAGCGATCTACACGTGTTTTCACTGTGAACTGAGAAAAATAAGTCATGGCGGATATTTATTGCGATAGCAAATATATGGACACTCTAGGCGCATTTCTGCCGTCGTCGTTGCCGTGAGGTTCCGTGTGAGTGAAAGCGTATGAGGGTGAACTGGCGAACGCGGTTCAATCTCGCGTGCGCGACCGAGGAACGCGGCCCGGATGCGTGCCCTCTCCTGTGACGCGCGAGGCAGGGGTACGAGGCGAGGGAGGAGGGGCGTTCTTCTTCGGTGGCTGGTATACGGTGCCTCGATGTCCTCCTCGCCCGCCGATCCATACAGAGTGGAGACAAACGCGGCGTCTACTACGGCGTTGGCGACGCAAATCGCGGACGCCGTAGTAGACGCCTTTGGCGGGCACCGTAGGAACGCGTCGCCGGCACTCGTGTCTTGAAAGCGGTCTGCGACGGGCATAGGGTTTCTAAATAAATACCCTAGAGGGATATGTGGCGCTAGTGTCTACGGGGGTTCTCATTAGCGTTGCCTCAACCTACATGGGAATGATGGGAAGTACAGGCTTCGGATTGGCTTCGATCTTTAGACTAGTGGCGTTTGCTTGCGGCGCAGTAAACAAAGCTGTACTCAAATATTATCGCGTAAAATTTAATTTTATTTCTGCAGTATGTTATATAATGTACAACACGCTACATAAACTTTGCATGACTTTGAGATGGAAGCATGGTTTACTATGGTTTGCCACCAGGACACACCAGGGTATGCATACTTGTGCGATTCTGTTCCCGATTTAACGCCAAAGAAAGATTATTTATTTATTTTTGCAACAGCAATAACAGTCGTGCATGTACTTATATAAGAATATTCATCAAGTATTTCTGGAAATAAAAATGTTGTATTGTGAGAAAGTGTTGCGCCCTTGAGCGGAATGCTACAAGTGTCGTCTGCTACTACGCCTGCTCGCTGCAAACGCGAGACTTTTCTCGCGGACAACAGGCACTTGTGAACTCTCTCACTCTTTCGAAAGGCTGCGTCGGCTTTCACGATTGCTGAACGTCTTCACGTACTTTTAAACATATCTGCTGCAGTGCTAGCTAGGACGCTAGTGGCCTCCTACGAGTATTTCGTCACCACATCTTATATTGACGTACCGCTTCCGAAGCGTTATGGCGTGGCTTTGCATTTGCCTATTCGGCGGCACTAGACTACAGCCAGGAAGCAGCAACCTTTCCTACCACAAGTAAGTTTGTGTTCTCAAAGTCCTAAAGCATTTCAATGAGCACATAAACGAGCAGTACATAAGGAAGCTCTCAATAAAAGTTTATTGTCAAGCCACTAGAAGTACAACTGTCTTGTGTAAGTAGTGCCTTCTTTTTCCTATTCTGAAGTTACATAAAGGACGCAACGCTACAGTGTCAACCTAACACACTTAACAAACCAAGGCCCAAACGCTCAAAACATGTTCTTTCAACGCTTACAACGCCGCCGCTTTCTCGTCAGGGCTTCGACGCCACACCGCGACACAAGCATCGTCCCAGTCGCTGGCCCAGCGCGCTATCGCCACTCCGAGCAACATAACAAAGGCAGAGAGCTTTGCGTTGCGCTGTCCCAGTGCAGGTTATAGCAATTGCGCTTGGAGAGAAGCCAAAACTGCCAAAAGAAATACTTGTAGACTAGTTCGCCAGTCAATAGAATGCCAATCCGAAGCCTGTACTTCCCATCATTCCCATGATGGTTGAACTCTATGGCGACGGGGCTAAAGTGCGCGCCCGCGCGGGCTTCATCTTCAAAGAGACCTGCAATGTTCGAATAGTGCGCGTAGTGCCGGTAGCTTCGTATGCGGTGTGCTTTCGACGTTCAGTACGTGTTGAAGCGACAGATGCACGAAATTCAATTGGCTCGCGGCTGCTGCTGTGATTCCTAACTCCAGCGTTTTCACATAGTTTCCGCTGAAATCGAGCGATCTGTGCATGACATCGAGCTGGTTAATTTAGTTAAAACATGTTGACAGCTAGTTGATTTGAATCCATGATAGAATGTGTAAGTGCGACTGAACAAGGATGTAGAAAGAAGCACACACACAAAGACAGCGCTGTCTCCGTGTGTCTGTTTCGATCTACGTCCTCGTTGAGTCACGCCTATATACACATTCTATCATTGTTAACTCAGTAAGCGAATGTTTACAAGTTTATAAGGCCGATAAAACTACTATCCTTACTTAGTACAGCTCTCTACTAATTTTCTATCGCAATCGGTGCTTCGCCTTTCCGGCGGAACCGCGAATTTCTTTTTAACCCACACGCTTGTCGTGCACTAGACTATTATTCCCCAAAGCTTCACCCACCGTTGTTCTTTTTTTTTTTGAATATTGGGCATAACATTATATATTTAGCCAAAGCAATATATTTTAGCTCGTTAACCGTGTATTCTAAGTTTACGGACATATGTTTATTATCGAAGATTTGAACCGGGTTTTTGTTCATGGCAGTTCCAACTTGTATTTATTCGCTAGCGCGAATGTGCGACCACGTATCGCTCGTTGAAGAGTGCAGTCAACAGATTCATTCCGAAAGAAACGTCTCGCGAGCCTTCGCCGAAGCTTGATGCATATAGGTTGTCAGTGTGGTAGTTGCCGGCACTCCGCACCGAATTCTCAGGCACCGGAGTTGATCTCACATAACAAGTTGGCCGATTATCAAAATAGATGTGGCTAACAAAGGTGTCATTTAAATTGAAAACGCATCGTGGTGCGCGTCGCTCTGTTATAACGAGTAAATGCGCCTTTTTCAATCACGCTAGCTTACATCTTAAATCAAAATGGTGCTGAAAAAACTTTATGATATCGATAGGGATCGGTTAATGGCAACCTACGTGCGTACCATACAAACATATCTAGCGCGAACACCCTTGCTTGAGCAACGCCCTGGCTTCACGTGAAGGATGAACTTGTAAGAATACATCCATTTGCTATATTTAAGTAATTAGGCGCAACTTAGCCCTCCCGCATTCACGCGCACACCCACACACTGATACACTCAAGAAAACCCCCCACACACATTGCCCAAACACATCATTGCATCGGACGTGCGGCACCACCGCCGCCGCCACTGTTCCAACTGCTGCGTGATTTTTCTTTTTTTATCTTTCTTTCTTTTCAGCCATTTTGTACCTGTCACTGGGTGTTTGCCCGTTCTTGGCCAATCCTCCAGAAAGTCCTGTGCCACTGTGGCAGAAAGGGTATGCAGAATACATAAATGCAGCTAAGGATATATGTCGCACTTTTCTGTGCATGCACCTATCATTACCTGCTGCGGTGGCTTAGCGGCTGTGGGGTTACATTGCTAAGCACGAGGTCGCGGGCTCAAATCCCGGCCGCCCGCGGCGGCCGCATTTCTATGGGAAAGAAACGCAAAAAAAAAAAAAAAACGCCCGTGTCCCGTGCATTGGGGGGCACGCTAAAGATCCCCTGGTGGTCAAAATTAATCTGTCGTGCCCCAATTATGAGGCGTGCCTCGTAATCAAATCGTCGTTCCAACGTGTAAGACCCCAGAGTTAATGCATTCATCAACCTGTCATTCTTCTCGCGACAAGCGCCATACATCGCCTTCCTCCTCGTGACATCGCAGCGTTTAAGCATCCGCCCGATTTGCTGTTTTAATCTCGGCACAGCTTGTGAGCGGTGTAGCTCGTCAAGATAAAAATTTCCTGAGATCAATGGTGTGACCTTTGTGGTGGATAAACATAACACGATATTACACGTCGCATAGTGGAAAAGTAAACGCAATTGCACGCATCGCCCTTAGTTGATATCATTTAAAACGGAACGCTTCACTGAAGCTTCGTTTCACATGACTTCCAACGTGCGCGCTGGATCCTTCCATATCTTTATGTACGAAACTTGAAATCGATATATTATCCCACCATTGTTTGCTCATCAGAGAGTGCATCAAACTATATCACACCGTATCTCGCATGACCTCGGCGTAACAACGCGACGTCAACTTTTGAAAGTGCCGATATATTGTGATGTGTGCACGATGTACACGACGCCTGGTATGCCTCTTAACACGTTTGCAGAGCAGAAGTACAGGAGCACGGGCAAATGTACAGCAACACTCATGTTCACGCACTCGCATACCATTAAAGAAATTCACGCAAAAAATCCTCTGGTAGTTGCCAAAGTGTAGGTAGGCATTGCACCGCTTGCTCATTTCTACGCAGCCAGATGTCATTACCAATGTTAGGAACCTTGATCCGACCAGTATAAACCCTTATCGGTCGGTATTAACTTACCGGAATAGAACTGACCCTTATCAACGATTATCGGTTGTTATAAACCTTACCAGAGTCGATCCGAGACGTATCAGCCCTTATCGGTCTGTATCGACCTTATTGCAATCGACCCGGTTCTTATCAACTCTTGTCGGTCTTTATCGACCTTACCGGACTTCATTCGACCCGTATCAACCCTTATCGGTGCTATTAACCTTATCGTAGCTGATACTATAGGCACTTATCTCTCTTTAGCACCTTATCCATCCGCGTCGAACTATTATCAACCATGATGAGACCCACATAACACCTCATCACTTCTTATCAACTCAATGACTGCTATCTGTCACGCCAAGCACATGAGCCTACAGAGATAGGTGGCATTTCGGTCGGTAAAGAAACGTCCAAACGGAAAGCGCATCCCGCGACTATCGAAACGCACGGGGATGTGGCATGTTGGAAAGTATATTTTCGCAAAATCGGAATTCTCTTGATGTCTACAGTTCTTCAAGACGTCTGTGCAGGTGGCGCTAGATATGTCTTTTATTCCCCATCACAAAATCTTTCAACAAGGGCTTCATAGAAACCGTTCTCCTTCGACATTTGTTTTGTACTGGAGCTACAACACATTCATAGGGTTTATATATATTCGCCTTCAGTAAGCGTGGTTGTTCAGCCCAGTGGGTAAGACAGTCAGTCTCTGATCCCGGGGTCGCAGGTTCGAAATTCATCACCGCTAAGGTTTCTCCTTTTCAATTTATCTTATTTTATACATTCTTTTCTTTACAGCGATTCGTCTTACGTGACGGCCGGACGGACAGGTTTGCTCGTTGGGTAGGCATCGAAATGCTTACGGATTTAAATTAAACAAACCCAAGTCTAACCTTTACTCACCTAGTATAGAATGCAGGTATAAGAAATCACTTGCAGGCGGTAATTTCGTAGCACTGTTCTCTCCCATAGGTGACCGATGCCCAGCGATACGGCCCGATGCACACCACAAACTAGAATAAAAGCCGCTTTCAAATGAAAAGCCCTTCAGCGACCTTTTCAGCAAACGATCGGGCCGTTGCTCCATTGTTCGAATTCCTTTCGCCGGGTCTCTCTGTGCCCGAGTTTAGCTCGGACAATGAAACTCGATGGGAGAGCCCGCCGTAGACGGCGTTATAGGCAAGGGCGGAAGCTTTAATAAGACGAGTTCTTACGGCGCTACACCGCGAAGCACTTCGGCGCTAAGAGGCAGCCGAACCCACATGAATTAAAACTTGAGAACTATTCTATGTTGGCTCAAGAAGAGAATGCATTTTCGTTCTTCCTACTGTTTAAAAAATTTAGAAAAATAAAAGCTTGGCGCTAAAGGACTACTGTGACGGCGGTACAGAAATGCAATAAAGAACACCGAACTGCTCGAGAAACTTGCGGACATGTCTTATAATTTGCGCCCTATTAAACACCGTACGGTCTCTACACAGCAGTCAGAAATAAGTGTTTGCAGGTTCCTTCTAGAACTGCGAAATAAGTTTGCTGCCTTAACCTTCGCGAAGCGCACTTTTTTTTACACAGTAACTTGTATCTTGCATTTTTGCGATGTATTCGCTCGTGTTTTCTACATAAGTATGTAAGAGCTGCTTGTATTTATGAAAAGAAAGCCTTATACAAAGAAATTTTGCTGCTGTAAGATACGAAAATAACCGAAATGGTAAACTTTTCAGGAAAAGTTTACCAGCAAAAATAAATTTACGCATAAATGTGTAAGCTTAAAAGAAAAACAAGTTGCAACTGAGTGGTATATTGTGACTTATATGCCAACTTAACATTTTGACTCAACATTCTTTTTATACTGATTTCTACTTGCGGTTTCAAACACATTTACCATCGCTTCACTGTGCAACCATCGAGTTTAATTTCAATGAATCAGTCGGATTAGGGAAACTGGGAATGAGGTAGCTGACTATCGTCAGGCTGCTGCTCACTCTTAGAACACGATAATTAACTCATCTGGAATTTGTTACATTTGATGCCTGAAACGTTCTCCGTAAGCTGCTCAGGTAGTTGTCTGAATAAGTGTTAATGGGCGAACACTCCAAGACGTCATTGCTGCATATAGACTAGGCCCTATCTGGATTTTTCAGTAATCATGAAAATGACCGCACATTGGAAACCCTTCAAGACAATTTACCATCTTGTGTGGCCTACACACCTTGGCCTTTGCACCGCGAAAAAAGGAGGACAGCCTCTATTTGCCCATTTTGTGACACCATGGACGCTTTTGTAGAGAACTTTCTCACTACGTGTCTGCAGTGTGATCAACAGATAGTCGAGTTACGTGGGAATTCGAACCCCGTGGGCAGACGTGAATGTTCTGTGAACAAAGCACTTGGTCATGCTTCGCTGTGCTTTGACGGCCCTAAGGGATTTCCTTGAGGACACCAACCTTATTAATTGATTTGATTGGTAAATTTTAGTGCAAACTCATCTCGCAATAAGTGTATATGCTCCAGGTTTACTTGGACAGTTCACACCTAAATAAAGCCAAGTGCCCGGTCGGGGAACGCCTGTGTCCATTTGGGTAACCGACGGGTAACCGGCGGTGGCGTGATTTTGAACTCACGCCCTCCGGCTGCCGATTCGAGCGTTCAACCACGAGGTCACGGCTGCGGTGTCTGCGTTTACTGCGAAGTGTTATTAAATTGGTATTACCTGAAGCGGGCACATATGGGATTGCTTCATTGCTGGTTTACTCCATCAATGCGCCTCCCCCCCCTCCCGCTTCCTTTTTTTTTACCTTTCTTACATTGGGCTTAGTATTTCTGTGTCGCATGGGGAAAGGAGTAGACTGCCTTCCTGTTCGTCCACCGTTAATTATTAAACAAACAAACAAAGCGAAAATTTGGCAGAGGACATCGAGGGATAATCGTCTAGGTTAATCTATTATGAACGATCACGAATGAAACAAAGCTGCATAAGCGTTTCAAGCTAGTGTTGCGCATACAACGTGATGAACATTTCACTCCCCTTGCTCAACATAATTGTTTATTAACGGCCTATTTCTGTGCAAAACAAGGCTATAGACAGCTTTAAAGATTACGCAGCAACTGCCCAAATAGTTTACGCCTGCTCTTCCTCTCGACTCTTTCTTTTTTTTTCTTCCCCTAGTGACCAAGACACCTACATATTCTAGTTCGTGCCAAGCGAGAGAGTTGGTGAATGTGCACGAACGCAAAACTGCAGCACAAAGAAATTTCAAAGCCTTGGTGTGGGCACACTGCAAGGGGACTGGTTTAGCGAAACCATCGCGGACATCTCGCCCAGCAAACAGGCGTGTTAGACAGTGGAAGAAATTACGAGGCAGCTCTTCCGACCATCTTCCCTTGCGCCGCCAGAAAACCATTAGCCACCGTCGTCTGCGAATGTGCTCGGCGCACCATGCGAGCGACCTGGAACACGGATTCGCCAAGCGCATAACAAATGGAGTGTCGACCCCGCGTGGCGACATAAGCACCGCAGAACTGCTTATATGGGCCGGTCCCAATGAAAAGAAACATAGGACGAGAAAGAACGCAAGAAGGGAAAAGTAAAAGCAAGAATAAAAGAAACGAATCAAAAGGCCAAGTGGTTCATAAGCCCCGCGATGGCACGTTCTTATCGCAGCGACTGGATGCGTCCGGATCCGGCTTCCGTTGTCGAAGCCTTGGCGAGCGTCAGCGAGGACGGGAAGACTTGCTGGAAGGTGAGTATGGGTGGAATATTATAAGGACTATATATACGTGACCGTTGACAGGACAGCGTGACCATAAAAGCAAAAGAAAACGTTCGCCGTTTTTCTGAGCTTTGCCAGCAACGCCGAGCGAGTGTCGAAACGACAGCGAAAGCAAACTTCGAAAGCGGCCCATTTCTCGGGATATCAGCGCGCCTGCCTGTCTTTACAGCCATCCGTTAGGGACGCCTCAGGACAACGTGCAGGTTGTCAAAGCCGGCGAGGACGCACCGATAGAACTTAGACGGGACCACGTTCTCGCGGATTCAGTGAGGTGCTTCATTGAGAGTGCTATATTCGCCATATAAATATGGCGAATACCGCGTGACTGCGCTTCCACCCGCATCGTAAAGCGGCGCCCTCGAACAGGCTCCTTCTGGGTTAGCCAGAACGAAATGAAGGAAGCAAAGAAAAAAAATCACCGCCAAAGCACTCCGTACAAATGGTTAACCGGCGAAGCTGAAACTGGCTGAAACGTGCGGCCCCGGCATTTTATCACTGGGCTAATCTCGACGGTTCATTGAACGACGGCTTGGTAGGCTGCCGGATCCTCGGTACGCAGTTGCTGTTTGCGCTCGGCTGCACAAGCCTGCTCTTGTACCTGGGCTGCAGCATCGGGACGGTGTGTACAAGCTTGTTTCCGGTTCTGCTCGCGGCGTTGCTGATCGAAAGCTGTCTGCTCCTCAGGAGTACGTATGACGCTGGCCTACCCATTTCGGAGCGGGAGAGAAGCTGCTGCGCCCTCTAGCAGTCGATCGCGCGCCTCTCTTTCGCTTTTTTTTTTTCGTGCATTCACATGGGTTTGCGCCGGAGGAGCTTTCTGCGTACAGGCGACAGACAGACGGATGGACGAATCGGCTAGCCATACACAGCTTCGCTGTAAAACTTCGTGATTGAGCTAGTGCCTTATCTGCCACGCCTTTGGTGTTAACTGGAAACAAGCTGTGATAGCTGTTGTCTTAGCGGTGCACGGATTGTTCTTCTTTTTTTTTCTCTGCAATACCTATCAGCACAATAGCGAATTGAAAATGTCAGTGCAAATTTTTTAAATGCGCGTTTTGTTTCGTCCCAGTCGCCATGTCTTTCTCTAATGAGCAGAAGGTAAAAATGATCCTTGCCTTCGGAGCTGCAAATGACAACAAGAGAAAGGCAGTACCTGCAAGTGCCTCATTGAAACTTTGATAATTATGACAGTACTTCTAAATTAAATAATTAGTTGTAATTGTCGAAATAAATTTCAGGAACGAAATAATTACTGGCGGCTACTCCCCTGTACTAGAATCAATATGCACTAGGTTTTCTTCGAGTAACGCAACTGCTCTTTTTTTAAGTCTTGGTGCATGATAGTTGGGGCACCATGTATAATTCACTCAGTAACCGAAATTCCCTCGAAACCAGAATTAACAGCAGACATGCGCAGGAGCGCTTATGCTCTGACTCACAGAAAAAGAAAAAAAAAGACAGAGAGAGGCTGCAGTTTCGCTGGAAAGGCGAAGCAGTATAGGTGATTGCGAAGTATACAAAAATTACATGATGGAAGATTACACCACCGAGAGACGACAGATTATTGGTGTTGGGAGAGTACTCAGGGCTGTGAAATGAGGTTTTGTACATTCTCATATGATGTCTCCCTATGAGGTCTTGTAAATTCTCATACAAGGCCGTCGCTTCAGTGAAAAATTCTTCGAAGCCACACGAAGTTTCTTCAAGGACAAGAAATATATATACATGGGATTCGGAAAGCTGGTCGGGGCCCAGCCTCCCCCCCCCCCCCGGGAAAAATGTAACTTACCGCCTATGCGGAGTCATCATCATCATCATCATCATCATCATCATCATCATCATCAGCCTGGTTACGCCCACTGCAGGGCAAAGGACTCTCCCATACTTTTCCAACTACCCCGGTCATGTACTAATTGTGGCCATGTTGTCCCTGCAAACTTCTTAATCTCATCCGCCCACCTAACTTTCTGCCGCCCTCTGCTACACTTCCCTTCCCTTGGAATCCATTCTGTAACTCTTAATGACCATCGGTTATCTTCCCTCCTCATTACGTGTCCTGCCCATGCCCCCATTTCTTTTTCTTGATTTCAACTAAGGTATCATTAACTCGCGTTTGTTCCCTCACCCAATCTGCTCTTTTCTTATCCCTTAACGTTACACCTATCACTCTTCTTTCCATAGCTCGTTGCGTCGTCCTCAATTTAGGTAAAACCCTTTTCGTAAGCCTCCAGGTTTCTGCCCGGTACGTGAGTACTGGTAAGGCACAGCTGTTATGCATTTTTCTCTTGAGAGATAATGGCAACCTGCTGTTCATGATCTGAGAATGCCTGCCAAACGCACGCCAGCCCATTCTTATTCTTCTGATTATTTCAGACTCATGATCCGGATCCGCGGTCACTACCTGTCCTAAGTAGATGTATTCCCTTACCACTTCCAGTGCCTCACTACCTATCGTAAACTGCTGTTCTCTTCCGAGACTGTTAAACATTACTTTAGTTTTCTGCAGATTAATTTTTAGACCCACCCTTCGGCTTTGCCTCTCCAGGTCAGTGAGCATGCATTGCAGTTGGTCCCCTGAGTTACTAAGCAAGGCAATATCATCAGCGAATCGCAAGTTATTAAGGTATTCTCCATTAACTCTTATCCCCAATTCTCCCCAATCCAGGTCTCTGAATACCTCCTGTAAACACACTGTGAATAGCATTGGAGAGATCGTATCTCCCTGCCTGACGCCTTTCTTTATTGGGATTTTGTTGCTTTCTTTATGGAGGACTACGGTGGCTGTGGAGCCGCTATAGATATCTTTCAGTATTTTTACATACGGCTCGTCTACACCCTGATTCCGCAATGCCTCCATGACAGCTGAGGTTTCGGCTGAATCAAACGCTTTCTCGTAATCAATGAAAGCTATGTATAACGGTTGGTTATATTCCGCACATTTCTCTATCACCTGATTGATAGTGTGAATATGGTCTATTGTTGAGTATACCCTTTACGGAATCCTACCTGGTCCTTTGGTTGACGGAAGTCTAGGGTGTTCCTGATTCTATCTGCAATTACCTTAGTAAATACTTTGTAGGCAACGGACAGTAAGCTGATCGGTCTATAATGTTTCAAGTCTTTGGAGTCCCCTTTCTTATGGATTAGGATTATGTTAGCGTTTTTCCAAGATTCCGGTACGCTCGCAGTCATGATGCGCAGTACTGTTCCGTTATACTTGAACACCGTATAGTCGACGCAGGATATCGCACTTACAAAACTACTAGCGTATCTTTAACTCCTTAATAGAGTACTGCGGTGGGAATTAGTGTCCTTGGCCTCTCCGCGGCTGCCCTGTACGATTGCTCGACAGCATGCCGCAGCTTTAGTGCATTAAGTGACAAAGTTGTTGGATCCTGCAAGTACAGTGGGGAATTGTTGTTGTTGTTGTTGTTGTTGTTGTTGTTGTTGTTGTTGTTGTTGTTGTTGTTGTTGTTGTTGTTGTTGTTGTTGTTGTTGTTGTTGTTGTTGTTGTTGTTGTTGTTGTTGTTGTTGTTGTTGTTGTTGTTGTTGTTGTTGCAGTATTATGCTTGCGACGCATAATTCGTGTGAGCCAACTTTACCTGAACTATCAAAAGCTAAGATTTATCGGAAGTAATGCGCTAGATAACGAAGAGTTTTCAACCTGTTGCCGCGTACGGGCGCTCGTTCACTCAGCAGGGAAGCATTGAGAAAGTCGTAAAGAGAGGGCCATTCGAGTGCATTAGGCACGTACATCGACACAGCAGCGCTGGTGGTCACACCTTATGACGCTGTGTTCAACCATTATGGTTCAGAGACATCCATACTTCTTGTTTTGATAAATAAATGGCACAAAAACATTTTCGTGATGATTATGCCACCAACAACGACATATTTACGTCAGCACATAAGCGCAGCAAAGTGTGTAGATAATTATAAGTTAACAAACGTTTTGTACGACTGAGTTAAACGCAATGCTTGTATTGCAAGAATGTCTGTTCGTGTCTATATGTCATCATGCGTGTCGGTAGACGTATGCGCTGTGCAAAAGCTCTGTACTAGCAAGCTCCATTCAAATTCTGCGTAGCTCTCCAGGGGTTGCCACATGTGCTTCGAACGCAAAAGGGCTCACCTTTTGGTCCCCTCAGCATGCGCCCCCGTCAATTCTTTAAGAGCACCCAAACTGTATAGCATAGAGGCGTCGCCAATCAAATGGCAGTTCATTATAGTTAGCAGCAGCCTGCCCGAGCCGACTGCAGGAAAAAGGAAATCAACGCCGACTTGGATAAGAAATATGAAATCGCTTCGCTCACTGTAATGGCTTAGGATGTTGTCGTTTTTTAGTATGATTTTTATGCAGGTCTGAGATCGTATATAGTTCAACTTCAAAATTCTGTCCTACGCGTGTCGTACCATCTATCATCGTGTCTGTGTGCCTTTATGGCTATACGATGCACTCCGGTCATCCTGAAAACTCGCAGAAAAGCGCGAAACAGGACACACTTGCATCCTAATGTCCAACAGGCGGCTCTGACGCATTATCCCGCACAGGTGCTTTCACAAAACCAGTGTGCTGATCACGTGCCCGCGGTGAGCCCCGTTATTACCACAGCAACCTTTGAAATAAAGTGAGAGAGAGAGAGAGAGAGTGAAAAAGACAAAACAACCAATTGTTGTCTTAATCAGCGTATGTATCTTTTAGGCAGTATACTTGAGAGAGGGAGAAAGAGTTTATTGGAAGCTAAAAGAATAAAGAAGGAAAAAGTAAACGCAAAACATAAGAATAAAAACTAGCACTAATTAACAAGTCAAACGGTCCAACAATGCATTTACAAGACCTGACTGCCGTAAGTATAAAAGTAGCGCCTTCGTGGCTCCGATTGCGTCCCTACACCTGTTCGAGGGCCTTAGCAAATCACTATCTCGTATTTGTCCTTTTATATTAAGTGAGGCCTTCGCTGCTGGTTATGCGATGGTATGGTGGCAACAGTGACACAGCACGTGCACAAATCGTCAGGTAGTTTGCACTCGTCAGCTGACTGAGTTGCCTAACGTTCAATAAAAAACTACCAGTGTGAGCTACCCGAAGTCTGAGCCGATAAATGGCATCGTCCACGCTTTTGCCGAGTCCCCGGGGAACATTGCAGATTCACTGAGGGACGGTGAAATACAGAAGCGTAACGACGATCCGGGTCGGTTAAACAAACTACTAGAAATCGCCATCCGATTTGTGAGACAAGCGTTCTGACGTCATCACGGGAAAATGGGATCTACGTAGTGGATTGGGGCCTCTGCCCGTTTCCCCTCCCATCTCCCAGCTTGTTTTTTCTTTCTTTTTCTTTTTTCTTTTTTTTTATTGCTATTTTTTGCAACTTACAGAATCAATGTGATCTTGTGCAGGCGGATCGAACAGTGATATTCATCTCGAGCAGCGACCGCACTTTGTCGTACGTGAAGCCATCGTCAGCAGCCGCTTCTCAAGCACGACAAGCTTATGCCGCGTGTATGCCGCGCATACACGGCCGTCCGGCCACTCGGACATTGCGAGACTGGACAAGTGCGTGTGTTCTGTCGACGTGATCCCCAGCGCTTGTGCGTGCCTCGGCCGAAGCAGGTCTGCCTGATCGATTTCAATACCAGAGCGGAAAGAGTTCCTCGGCCTTTTGTAGAAAAAGAAGGAAGGCAAGGAGGGAACGTTTCGATGGCAACGTCAGGACAAAGGAATGGCCTTTCTTACCAATCCTTTTACTTTAAGAAACCAACGGCGGTGGCCCGAGTTCGGTCTCCGTTTCTAAAGCGCGTTGCGAGAAGAAGCGAATCGAAACGGCTGAAGCGAGGAGCTCAGGCCAAGCACGTTCCTCGCCGGGCTTAGCTTGAGCTTTTAATGCGGGACGGTCCTCCGCTTAATAGAACGCGCTCGCGGAGCAAGCGCGAGCGTCTTCTAATTTATTTCTGCGTCCTTCGATCCTTCCCGTCCAATTTCCCCTCAGTCCGTGCGGCCACGTTCGGAGTGCAGCGGCTGCGATTGGCTGTTGCCCTTGCTTCTGAAGCCAGCCGCAGCCACAAAGTTCCGAACAAAGATCGCCCGAAGGAAATCCGGCGTTCGCCTACGCCGATAATATTGCGGTTCAGCCAGTGTGGCAACGACGAGAAGTATCGAGATGGTTGCGTGTCGTTAAGGCACAAAGCTCAACTAATTGATTTTAAAGTCAGACATATATGTCAGTCTTTAAAATGGCTGACTTTTAAACAAGCATACAGCAAGAGGACAAGAGGGGTGTTCGACACGGCCAGTACAGGTCAACAAAAGTGTTGGGAGGTATAAGCAGAAGAAACACACGGGAGAAACGAGACACGTTTTTTTGAGACCGCACGCATAATTGGCAACTATATCTTCCGTAAAAGAGCATATTAATACTTGAAGCCTTCTCTACTCTAAGGGAAAGTGAAAACTGCTTTTGCGCTTCTTCTGTCGCTCAATCAAAAAATGAAAAAAAGTGACTATTTAAATTGGAGGCAGCGTGGTCCGCATACCCGAAGAGCAAGAATTTTAAAGCGAAGATCGCACCCGCACTTTTGTGTTCGTTTCTTCGAACCTCTGTTTATTGGACATGTGCACAATGACGTCCTATAGCCTTGTATAGACTTATATAGCGCCTTCTTTTTCTTTATTACTGCTTATATGGGGCATATTTTGGACCATACATCCTGCACGCCATCCGCACTATTAGCTATAATGAGTAACTAATCAGCCTCGGTATACTGCGGCGTTTGAGTGAAGGTTGTCCGCTAGGTGCGTTCTTAGTTCGCTCAAGCTATTTAAGACGCAAGCGGGCGGAAATCCTCAGCACGGGGTATTTCGGCAGTGGAAAATTATGCGATGAGTGCAAGAAAGCATGCAAGAAATTTTCAATGCATTCTGTCAATCTGCCACATCCCGTCTGAAGTAGCAGTTCTTTTCCTCTTTAATCATGTCACCAAAGTTCCCCCCTCTTGAATCTGTAAATCTGTACAGCTACACAAATAGCAGTGAAACAAGTGGAAGGACGGATGGGTACGTGCAATGTGTGGTGTGTAACATTACAATCAAGTATGTGCTATATCTACAGTCACTTTGGGAAGGCCAGGTCTGAAAGCTGACTCATCATGGTACGGCACATAAACAAGCTCTTGATGTGGGCAGCTCCACCACTATGTAGACTCCTGACCTAGATCAAAATAAATGTTTCTCTCTTCTCCCTCGCGTGAGACCTTTTCATAGGACGGAGAGAGCAACCTCCTCTCCGTGCTTGTGCGGGAGTACAAAGGCACGCGCGACTGCTTCTGGGGTGCGTTTGCGGGATGTTCACGCGTAATTGCAACCGAGAAGGCATTATGGCGGCGCCCAAGGAACTCTCGTTGGAAAGGCACTTGAGTGGCACTGGCCGTTGCGTGCACGTCATGGTACGAGTCGGCGCGGTCTTCTATCCGATATGGAGGCGAACGGTTCTGTGTCGGGACGGTGGCAGTAAGACGGAACTGAGCACCAGTCAACTTGAGAGAAGCTGTCCAGCTTTGGGACGTGTCTCTGAAGCGTTTCTGCGTACATCGCCTGCGGAGCAGATCGCAGTGTTATCGATGGCTGCACGTATACGAGTGATGCTCAGAGACACGTCCGCGGCCTGAAGCGACGGGTAAAAACGTTCCGCGTGATACTTGCATATTCCAGGCCTGAGCGCCCTCATGCTTATGAAGGGCAACGTGCGGGCACACCGGTGTCGTATTCGGTGCCATCGTCACCGGCACGTGTGGTGTTTGGGAGCTCTCCTGGTGCCAGGTGTCGTCTGCTAAGAGCTTCTAGGTGAACACGGAGGGGACGACAGAAGGAAGCTGACGCTCCGCATGTCATCATGAATGGGCTGTCGGGGCAGGAGAGCACGCGAGTAAAAGCGGTGTTCAGTTTGTCCAGCTGTGTGGTCGGTGTAGTGGGGTTTTAGATACTGCCAGCCGAGCGCCTGCTGCCGCTGCTTCATACAAGAAATCACCCATCGTGGCACACACATTACAAAGATTTTTGTGTGAGACAGCGGGGATTATTGACCCAACGACGTCGCATTGCGCTCCACTGATCTTCAGTAACCTGTGCGAAATGTGAATGTGTGGTTTGTCGAGTTTGCGTCCCTCTATGTGTGTTTGACGAGTGGCCCGAACGTTCCTAGGTAGCTCATTAACATCATTCCAGAGATGGTTAATTACCACTCGTCATCGTCCGAGAACCAGAAGGAAAACTGGTTGCCACCATGACAGCGGGGCTGACGTCACGTGCGGGAGAGTGGACGACGTGCGAGGAGGACCCGAAGAAGAAAAGCCTATTTTTCCTCCGGCGCAGCACTGCAGATGTGTGTATTGGATTCCGAGACTTGTCGAGTGGAGCGTTCGCTTTGTTGGCGGAGCTCTCTCGAGATCATTCGTGCTTATTTGTCGTATTCTTAAATTCCTGGCCTAAATGCCTGCAAACATGTAAAATAATCGCAAATTAATATTCCGTCCCCGCACGTCAACATCCTTTCGGCACACTTCAGCATCTCTGGCCGGAGAGCGTTGGAGGTTCCGGACCCGGCGAAGAGAGCTACCGGGTCTCCAGGCGGAATCTTTCTGGCCTCCACTGGAATCAAAGAGAGTACAGGCGTTGTGAGCTTTAGCAGGCGAAGCGCGCGCTGGATTGAGACGTGGCCGTCCTTCCGATACAGCCTGGTTGGTTGCATTGCAAAACGCTAAGTAATGGCGAATCGCCTCTGTTGCAGTCCCGGCGGACTTGCACGACATCGTACCACCATGATGGTGCTCGGATTCGCATTAGCGTTGCGTGCCAAATCGCTACGCTCGCCGAAGTTTCGTGATGTTGCGAGGGCACAGTCAGGAGTAGGCAGGCAGTCGGCTGCTTTCCGTGGATTTCGGGCAGCGCAAGCGTACAGGAGCGAGTACCTCGACGAAAGCAGCATGTCAGGTCGTCCTACGGTGCCGGCAGCAGCTGCAGGCAGCAAAGGACGCCAAGTGTAATCATGTACGAAAGAACCTTGTATTTGAATGGATGGATGGATGGAAAAACTTTATTGTGAGTCTTGAGATACGCGATTGTCGCGCAGCGGATCGCTCCCACGTTGGGACGGGCAGGCCGAGCCTGTCCGCTCTCTGGACGGCGCAGATTTGGTCCCCGTAGTCGGAGCTTCGCAGTGAGGTATTCCATCTTGACTGGAATGGATGGATAATAATCCGCTTCTGAGCTGAGGCAGCCTCCAGCGTGATGAACCAGCCGCCGACGTCTTCCGACTGAAACCGGGGAAGCGACGGTTTGAACTGCGCCGTTGGCCAGCCTGCCATTGCCGCGAAATCAAGAAGGCGAACGTCCGCAAGTCACCAGTCGTGGGCGGTCGATAAACATGCCGCCTATATATACATTTGTTATTGTTATTATTGTTGCTGTGGTTGTCGATTATTATTATTATTATTATTATTATTATTATTATTATTATTATTATTATTATTATTATTATTATTATTATTATTATTATTATTATTATTATTATTATTATTATTATTGGGCGCCTACTCACTCACGGGGCTGGCCAGGAATCAGCCAGAGTTTAAACACGTACGTGTTAAGGGAACAAAATTGGAAATCAATAATGTTGATGATCAAGCTAAAGCGAGTAATATACTAGACGACTTAGTAGACAGTCATTCCTATAGAAAAGGAAACAAATATCTATATATATTGATGTAAAGGTTACAGGATACAGGATACAGGTTACAAGATGCAGGATGTACTGTTGTCGTCGTCGTCTTGCTGCTCATACCCATTTATTGTTGTGGCGATGTCCAGCGGCAGCGTCACTTCTTTTTTTTTTTTTTCAACTCATTCCTCATGTCCGCTATGGCCAAGACTCAGATGGATAAGGTTACCATAGAAATTCTGCTGTCCAGCGGATCAGCACGCGCTCAGCCGATCGTGTTCGTTTACGGACCTTGTGAGTGGCCACTATTGGCACTGCTAAATAATAATCATCATCATCATTAGGTTGCCTAAATTAGGCTTTTTAAGGCATGAGGAAGGAAATAAACTATAGAGATAGTATTACGTCCCTCAGACAGCCGTGAAGCCATTCCCCTCGCAGTATCGGCCCAAAACTTGACCTCTTAGAGACAGCGTATTATCCGAGAATGCTTGGTCCCCGTTATTTTTACTCGATGCGCACTTGTTCGACTGCACTGCCTTATATATGCTTTGGCTTCAATCGTGCTGCGCGATGCTTTCTCCTAATTTTTTTACCCTCCAAGCCTTAAGGTTCCGTGTCTACGCCTAAGCCTTCAAGACAATCTACTTTAAGCCCACCCCCAAATGATTTCAGCGTAAATGTAATTTTAAACGTTAGTAACGAGCAAAAAGAAAATACAGTACCTCCTATATCACCTCTGAGGAGACGGAGGAACGACACATTATATGGTTCCCAGCTCACCCCCCCCCCTTCCCCCGACACCCCCGTACGCAACCTCAACGCGGAGGTCAACCGCGTAACGCGAGGTCTCACGTTCCGCGCCCGCGTAGCAGTATCCTCTCTGGGCGATGGAAATCCAATAGAGGGATGGACAGAGAGGGAGACAATGATCAGGTACTGTGACACTACAAAATTTTATCATAACTCCTGTTTTCCGCCCCCTAATCCCGAATTCGACAGGGCCCAAGCGGTAGACTGGAGGCCGTTACAAACCAAGACCTTCCCGACCCCGTTCATCTCAGGAGGATATATCCAAACATCTTTTCAGACTATAACAGCAAACTATGCGGCAAGGCTCACGCATCTCTTAGACACATTGTCTGGGAATGTGAGGTTATAGGCAAAGAAAATGTAGTCTCCCCAGATGAAGTTGCGGAGGGTGGACGGCCGTGCTGCGCAGCTCAAACTTGCAACGTCAACTATGGGCCATCCAGCAATCCCGTGAGGCGGCCAGGAAACAGGATCTCCGGACCTCCTCGCGGGCGGCCTAGACCCAGGCCACGAATTTGCTGGATTTTCAATAAAATTGTTACCACCACCCCCACCACCACCAATGCCCAATCCACCGTAGTGGGTACGCGCCATTGAATAGGAAGCAAGCAAGCAAGCAAGTTCTTCTATGTTTAACAATTAGGCATGTTCTTTGTCCGCAGTACAGTGTGCAGAGACAATCGGTTTCCGTCGTGTTGAACTAGTTGGACGACTAGCCTCTTAAGATCGCATCATAAGGCCGTGCAAGCGCTACTGCGCTTCTTGAGACCGACCAGCCTGTGCGAACTGGTGTGATTGGAACGCCTTTTCTCTTATATGTTCCTGTTCCTGTTTTTTTTTCTCTCTCTCTCTCTGCCCTCTTTCCAACCCCTCTATCTCCCACCCCAGTGCAGGGTAGCAAACCAGAAACTCGCTTCTCGTTAACCTCCCTGCCTTTCCTCTTTCTCTCTCTCTCTCTCTCTCTCTGTATTTAATTGGAAATCGAGAGAGGTACAGTACCTTAAAAGCGGTCTTGGAAATAAACACTTTAATTGTCAAAGGTTATTTCGCCCAAACGAAGAGCACGAGTACTGCCTTTGTTCCGCGATTTGCCAATTTCAACCATTTTAAAGATGATATAAATGTCAAAAGTGAACTTCTGTTCATTTGGGATCAGTAAACCTGCATCCGTAAAGTCAACAATCAATGTTACAAAGTTCTTTCGATTCAAACACCCGCTAATTCAAGCCAATTTTTCGTGTCCCGTCGAGGTCAAACGGCCAAACTAAATAAATTTGACGTACACGCTACGCGTCCTAAAAGATATCGTTCATGCGCGACAGATGGATACGCTGATGGCTTCATTTCTTGTTGCTGTACTTAAGCGACTCTTTGAACCACTCTGCTTCAGATTAACAGAATATTGATACGCATGCTCGTTCTTAACCCACCGATTGCCCAAAAGTCAGTAAACAAAAAAAGCAACACTAAGGATATGACACTTTGAATTTTGAAATAAAACTTTACATAGAATAAAAGGATAAGCAAAGAAACATTCTACAACTTATCTTGCTTGCATGGTAAAGCCTACGTCTCGCAAATTACATTAGAAGACGCTCCTCCTTCAGATGCCACAGTTATAAAAGGACCCCCGTGCAAGTTGTGCGAGCAAATGTGCGCGCGGTTCGCACCACGCACGACTTTCGAGAGACGCGTTTTTGAGCTCGCGTATGCTGCGCTTCGCTGTGTTATGAAAACAGCGCGCTGCCATTCACAGCTAACACGACCGCGTCAACGAGGCTCGCTCGCAGCTATTGCGCGGAAGCGTTTCGCGGTAAGCAACCGCTAAAACGCAGGTGCGAAAGGAGATGAGTGACAGCGATGCGGTAGCCAAGGGCGATAGAGGGCGGGCGGGTCGTAACGAGGGTTTGCGAGCGTGCAGCCCATGCAGCTCCCCGGACCTGCGGCACGCAGCGGCAGTTACACAGACGCGCACGCCATGGACGCCTGATCTCCTCGCGCGCCTCGTTCAATTATTCATGGGAGCCGCTCCGCTCGCCGGTGCTTTTCTAGGCGGACGCGTGTCGTGCCATCGCCGACAAGCGCGCGGCCTCAAAATTGAATGCTCACGGCTGCCGCCAGACTTGCTCGCTCAGCAAACTCCGCTTTCTTCTCTCTACGTTCTTTGCGCGCTATTTTGCTGCATATTGTGCGTGCTTATCAGAGAAGAGCTGTGAAAGGGTGTGTGGCACGCACACAGAGCTACGCGACAGGGCCGCGTTTAGCCTTCGACCGGAGCTCGCGGCTACGGGATGCGCCACACTTCAACACCTTTTCCTACGTGCGAGGCGAGCGATTCTTACCGTCGCCTACCACCAACGAAACAGAACCAGTCTTTTGTTCGCATGGAGTGCATGTGCGTAGCCACTTTCGCGAGGCACACGCTGAGTTCATGTGAAGAACTAGCCCTGCAGAGAGCGGTGTACGTGCCCGAACTGGTAAAAAATCCTTCCCAGATACATGCCAATTGTGTGCATGTGTGCGTGCGTGTGTGTGTGTGTGTGTGTGTGTGTGTGTGGCCAACTCAGATTATTTGTTCAACTACATGCAAAGAACCATTCAAGAAATTGCTGAACCAATATGAAAAAAAAAATGTTTGTTGCATTTACGAGCATGCATATATATATATATATATATATATATATATATATATATATATATATATATATATATATATATATATATATAGAGAGAGAGAGAGAGAGGGGGGGGGGGGGGAGGGAGGGAGGGAGGGAGGGGGGAGAGAGGGAAGGCAGAGAGGTTAACCAGAGGGGAAGATCCGGTTTGCTACCCTAAGCTGGGGAAAGAGGGGAGGGGGAGGTAAAGTGACAACAAAGTAGAGATAAAGAAAGAAAGGAGCACACACATACAATCACAGTTCATCACTGTCACCGCACAGCGCTGTAGCAATTGCAGCACTATGAACATCTGTTCATGCTACAGCCGCTTGTCCAATTATGTAGCCCTTAAATACTACAACAGTGCTCTCGTCGCCCTCTGCTGCGATGGCTTGTGATAGCGGCATTTTAATATAACTTCCTCTGTTAGAGGTCTTCGGTCAAAGCGCCCTATCGCGTTTGCGAGCGATCGTCTCTGTAAATTATAGCGAGGACAGTCACAGAGAAGGTGCTGAAGAGTCTCCTCATTACCACAGTTATCACACGAGGCGTCGTCGGCCCATCCGATTTGGAAAGCAAAGGACTTGGTGAACGCCATCCCTAGCCATATTCGACAAAGCAGGGTAGCTTCGCGACGGCAGAGTCCAGTTGGAATGCAGAGGCGTAGAGAAGAGTCTAGGTTGTGCAGCCGGTTGTCTTGAAAACTTCCTGCATTCCACAAGGAGAACGTGATATCTCGGCTGAGCATTCGAAGTTTTCTTGCGGCATCTGTCCTTGATAATGGTATCGGCTCCTCTTCGTCGCCTTGAAGAGCCGACCGAGCAGCGTTATCGGCATGTTCGTTTCCTATGACGCCGCAGTGACTTGGAAGCCACGGAAATGTCACGTGGTGTCCTTTCTTAGTCAAGGTATGGATTAGTTCTCTAATATCAAATACCAGTTGTTCGTGTGGTCCGCGCCGCAGGGCCGATAGCAAAGATTGCAGTGCTGCCTTCGAGTCACTGAATATTGATCATCTTTGAGGTTGTTCTTGGCTGACGAGACGAAGTGCAGCGCGAAGAGCTGTAAGTTCCGCAGCCATCGGTGTCGTTGGATGACATGTCTTGAAACTGATGGTGGTGGCTTTCGCTAGGAAGACCACGGCTCCAGAGGAACACTGGAGAGTTGCCGATCGACCAGTATAAATATGTACGTGTTCGGCGTACCTCTCGTGCAAAAGGAGCAGAGTTAGTTGTTTAAGAGCAGGTGACGACAGCTCAGATTTTTTCCTGATTCCTGGTATGGTGAAGTGCACTGCAGGTCAAGCCAAACACCATGGAAGAATGTATGGCTTAGTTGCGGGGGTGAAGCCTGATGGAAGGCAGGTGTAATAATCCGAAATCGTGGTACAAAATGATGCCTGCGGCCTTTCTGACGCCGTGTAGTGTTGCCAGATGGTGGGAACGGGCACGGGCAACGTGCCTAATGTGCACTCTCAAAACTTCCACCGCAATGTGTGTTTGTATGGGTTGGTCCCGGGCGATTGCAATAGTCACTACTGTCGATGTGCATTTTGGCAAACCAAGACAAACCCTGAGAGCCCGCGCTTGAATAGCCTGTAGAGCAACTGTATACACACACACACACACACACACACACACACACACACACACACATGTGTATATATATATATATATATATATATATATATATATATATATATATATATATATATATATATATATATATATATATATATATATATATATAGTCAAGTGGTCAACGAAAACTCGTCTGGCTAGAATTTCTTTTATTCGTGGCGGGTGCACGTTTCTTGGCACCAATATATATGTATATACTTATATATATATATCATCATCATCACAATGGGAATGGCGTATTTCAGTACTCAAATATGAAGATCACTAAATTAAAGAAAAACGTTGAAGGCCAAAATTACAGCTACGTAACTGCGCATCAATAATAGATATCAATAACTTATAAATTGTAACATTTTCAAAGTCTACAGCGGGTAAACCTACGAAAGAAATTATTATAGACAAGGCGGAGAGATATCGGCATGAGCTGGTGTGTTCCGGCCTAATGCATTAGTTTCCGGTTTACGTGAATGTTTTGTATTGATGACGTGAGCTCCACAGAAGTTCCACTCACAGGTAGCTCCCGTACGACAGAATTTTGTCTGTTTTTTGGACGTTTCAAGTGATGTAGATGCACTTCACCATATTGCGATACCTTGTTTTCATTGCAGGGTTACGGAGTTGTAAACTCGATGCCTGATCTTTCTCAAGTCTTTCCATAATTTGGTATTTTCAGGGGAAACAAAGTAAAGGGCAGTATACTTCAGGGATCCCTTGAACTGGTTTATTGAGAACACAGCGTTCCCATACCGTGTAGATTTTGATTTGACGGCAAGCTGACTTCACTGCTAATGTACCCGTTGTGCGGCGAAGCAAGGCGTAAGGTTGGAGGAGATGCACCGAGTTCGAACGCCTCTGTATCCCTGCTCAAACATTAAGCCATTGACAACTTATCAGTCAATGGGTATACAGCGCGCGCAAATGCCAACCCATAGGAAAATATTTCGTTATCTCGATCTTGTGCATTAACCCATAGTCCCCTTCGAGACTGCCAGACAAATGTGGTCATATAACCGCGCAAGACACAAAGTGCGAATCAATAAGTCCAAATCAGTCACCACAGCAACTTCCCTTTCTTTTCTTTTCTTTTTTTTTTCTTTGTTGACGAATGGCGGTAGGGTGTATGTGGCACTTTATCACGAGTCGTCGGCGCAGTGTCCTTCCGTGCGTCTCGCCTTCCGTCTGCAAATATCACACCGTGTGTGCCTACCATCACCGTCCGTTCCTTTCGTTTAGCTTCACGCGTGTGCCTGTGGCAGTGAGCTGGTAAGTCGAGCTAGGTCGTCCGCGCAGGTCAGCCGATCGCGATATTCTGGTGGCAGTCAAGAATTGCTGTTCCACAGAATGCAATTGTATATATTTTTTTGTACGATGCAGCCAGCTCTACCTGATTCCCTTAAATGCACTGGACACAGCCGTAGGAACGAACAGTGATACTACAACGAAACCCTAAAGCTTATGCGTCTGGCGCGCGTCGGCGCCTTCCGCGACTGGACGGAATGGGAGCTGCGGAGGCAACTTTAATAGTGAAGCGAGCATTCCGGGAAATTGGTACTATTCGTCCTTCCGCATCACAGAAACGCGGCGTTCTTAAGCTTCCTTCGTCCTGCGCGGTGCAGCTGGATGCTCGAACAGGGTTGCGGCCCAACAAATTGTCGTTCGGCCAGTTGTAACTAGTCGTGGAAGACCGGCAGGTCGGAAATATAACACTACGACGATGGGAGCGAGGAACAATTACTCTGGCACAACCAACACTGCATTCTCATTTTGCCGGTGCCAACCGTGCTCGAATAATACCGAGGCTTAGCCGCACAAGGTCAGTGCGAGCCTATAGATTCGCAGTGTGCTCCTTCCTGTCGCAATTTTTTCGTCTCGTACACGAATGCTGCAAACGCGAATTGGCGCTTAGCGACAGTCGCGTGCCGTACGCTCGTTAGAGCGGAGTCCTGTAAACATCGCCTCGCTGTTCGGCGCAAGCGCGAAGGCCTCCCCTCGCTCGACGAATCGATCTCGAGCATGCGTACATAAAGGACATTTGGGCTGTCAGCAAGCGTTTACGTTATAGCACGCATATTGCAATCATGCAGTTCGCGCGGACCGAGTGCCTTCATTCAGCACTGCTCATCTAAGCGCGACACGTTGGTCTCAGCGACACGCCATGCGCGCACGGGTGGCTGCATGCAACCGGCCTTATAGCCCATGACACGTGGTCCATGCATTCGCTTACGACGGTTCTTTTGCACTAGAAAAGGAAAAATGGAACTCGCTGCCTATCGATCACCCCAACTCAAACGAGGTGTGTGTGCAAGTGACGACGGCACTGAAGCTGTGCGTAACAAAAATTGACTTGCTTCCATAAGCGTAATTCACATCTCGCCCGACATCTCTCCCGGTAAAAATGCCCGCATGACTTCGCGGGTTCTACATCGTTTATCTGTCACTTTTTGTAGACTTTATTGGACACCGCTAACGACTGGTGAGGTGCGCAACAATAATACGGACATATGTTGAAACGCGTACGATTTGATTATCAATATCTCGGTGCGGAAGCGTTCTTGAAGGATCGAAGAAAATGAAGTCCCCATCTTCGAATTTATTACTGAAATTTTCAATGTAAACATGTATACCATATATAGTCAAATAGACAAAAAAAAACATTTTATTTGCCGGCTCTGCTTGTTCGCAAAAACTGCCCGCCAAAGCACATAAACCACCTATGCAAATAACTATTTGCACAGATAGCATTGATATTATCAATATTACTGATAGTTTACGTTTAGAGGACTAGCAGAATCTGGAGATAACGGAGTTGGCAACAACGCGAAAATAAAAAAATCACCAATTACATTTAGGCGATAAAGAAGAACAGCGTACCATTTACATTAGGATCTGCTATATTATCAACATACCCTTTCTTTTTTCTCACTGAGCGCACTGTCTAAAAAGGATACATTTATTAGCAGCGAGATCACGCTGGAGGTTATCAAAACGCCTCCGAAGTCTGCACGTAGCACGTCCAAGTGCTTCCGTCAGTGGCGTACCAACTATTTCTTTAGTTGCTACCATATAAAGGCAACCCACAATGAAGCCAAGGAAAACATAGAGTGAATTAACTGTGGTTCAAACTGAGATGTGGAAAATAATAAACAAAAAGGAAATGAAAGCGGAAGAAAAGATAACGCGCCGCCGGTGGGAGCCGAACTCACGACCTCCGCATTACCTTTGTACTGCGCTGCCAACTGTGCTACGGTGGCATCCATGGGTCCGACCACCAACTAGTTCTACTAGTTCTAGCCCTGGAAGTGTTAGCCGACGGCACTCAGAGCCATGGTGGGCGGATGTGGAACGTCCTTCTTGCCCGGTGGCGTCACGTAACACGTGAACTTAAGAGAGCAGACACGTGACTAAACATCTCTCGTATGCAACCTAATAACATGAAGGCTGCCAGATTCGAGACCCTCACTATGAGTTAACGAGAGAAGGCGAACCGAGGGGCTTGATTTTTGTTATTCATGGCCATATAAAGCCAACTGACAATGAAGCCAAGGAAAACGCGTTAAGGACATTTATGCGAACGCACCAGCAGGGAACCTGACTATATATATATATATATATATATATATATATATATATATATATATATATATATATATATATATATATATATATATATATATATATATATATATATATATATATATATATATATATATATATATATATATATACAGTCAGGTTCCCTGCCGAGGCATGCTGTAGAAACGGGCTTTCCTTGACGATGGAAAATTTCCGCACAAAGGAACAGAGAAAAGTGACGAGAAGGCTTTACAGTATTCACGCAAAGAATAAAGTAAAAGCACGTAGCGACACCACTTGTAAAGATAACAGACAGATTTTCATCACGTCAGAACGGTCGTATTTGCGTCCGTTCCTTTCGTCTCCATTTGCACTTATTCTTCCTTGCGTAGTTCTGTTTGTGTCCCCGGGAATTGTATTGCGAGCGCGGCGGAAACAGGATCGTCAATTGCTTCCACGCGCGGAGTGTACAAACTATGTCTGACTGATCGCAGACAACATTGCTGTAGCTTAAATGAGGCATAGCATTCCCGACTTCCTAGCGTATGGGTCTGATGCGCTCCCGGTAAGCTAAGGAGCCCGTTCCCCCATTTCTTCTCATTAGCTCTGGTATTTATTTATTTATTTATTTATTTATTTATTTATTTATTTATTTATTTATTTATTTGATGTACTGCATACTGCAGGCACTAAATGGGTCCTACAAGGTGGGGGGGGAACAAAAAGACAACAATAACCCCAAAAAGTACAGCAAATTACATTGCAGTAAACAGAATATATGAAGAATGACACAGCAGGAACAGGAAACAATAAATCTGCAACTGTCAATAAGCAATTTTGTCAAAGGCGTCAATACTGGTTAGTAGATCAGTCGGGAGTAAATTCCACTGAGTTATTGTGCGCGTGAAGAAATAGTATTTAAAACAGTGGGGGGGGGGGGGGCACTCTAGCGTTGTACGGTGTTAGGGATTTCGCGTGATGATTTCTCGTTCCAACATGTAGAGAGAGAGAGAGAGAGAAGGGAAGACGGAAAGGCAGGGAGGTTAACTAGACTGAGTCCAGTTTGCTACCCTACACGTGGGGAGGGGAATGGGGAGGGAAAGAGGAAGAGAGAGAACTTAAGTGTAGGACGTCTATAGTCGGGCACACAAGTCTGTTGCCCTCAGGTAGCGAAAAAGCGCTCGAACGGCTTTCTGGGCCAATGAACTGTGAGGCCAGGCTCCCAAGATCTTCGCTTCCGTAAATGGCCTGCTGAGTACTTGTTTTCCGTCACCAGTATTTTGTGGTAATTCTCGCTTTCTTCCGGGGAACGCTGTTCCCTGCCCGACGGGAATGGAAGTGGAGCCACCCGCACTCCCACCTGACGTAGCGGCACCCGCGTCGGCAGCCTCAAGGAAGCGGAACAGCCTCTCGAGCGACAGCGAGGCTACCCTGATAGACTCGACCGAGAGCGACGACAGCTCCGACGACGACTACGTGACTGTCCTGAGTCAGAAAGCAAAGCGGCGGATGCTTAGGGCCTCTGTGGACACATCTACTATGAGGACTCCGCAGAGTTCGCCGAAGTACACCATTCTTTTCTTACCTGTGCTACCCTCCGACAACATGAGGTTCCTCAACAGGCAAGTTGCATCGGTTGAACTCGAGAGACTGTTGCCAAATGGCATTGAGGACGTACGAGTCAACCCTCGGAAGAATATTGTCGCGGTAGACGTCGCCCAAGCGTCGGCGTTAGATTCTCTGCGAGCCGTCACTGTTCTCGGTGGCATGAACGTCCGTACCATCATCCCGATGGGAAAAGAGACTACTACAGGCGTCATATATGACATTGATGCGGCCATCTCAGGCGAGGATTTACCACTTTTGATAAAGCCTGCCAATCATGGGACCCAGATAATACAGGTGGCCCGTCTCGGAACTTCCAGATGCGTGAAAATTGTCTTTAAAGGTGACTGCCTTCCATCGCATGTGAAGGTAGGTCATTTTCGACATGCTGTCCGGCCCTTTGTTCCCAAGCCACTTCAGTGTAGAAATTGTCAGAAATTCGGCCACGTGAGCGCCGTCTGTGGAAAGTCTGCTATATGTTCCCGCTGTGCAGCGCAACACTCTGCAGGCAACTGCCAGGCAAAAACTTATAAGTGTCCGAACTGTCAAGGGCCCCACGATGCCTCATCAAAGGAATGTCCTAGAGTTAAGCGAGAACTCTCCATCTTGAAAAAAATGATGAGGGACCGGTCGACTCATCGTGAAGCAGCTGCTGACGTCAGGCGACGTCGTTCTCGTCGCAGACGCTCATCAAGGTATTCTGCTCTCCGCACAAAGAATACGCGTGCCGCACAGCCTCTTGCTGTTGCATCTGCTCCAACCTCGGTGCAGAACGTTTCCAAACCGTGTATGGATAACGGAGCATCTCAAAAGAATGCCGTGGATGAGGAATGGCCGCCACTGCCAAGGATAAGCCCTGTGGAAAAACCCCAACAAGGAAAGGCACCACAATGCTCCACCCCTCATCCAGATGAGCTGACAGAGCATGACCGCCGAATTGTAACAATGCTCAAGTCTTTGATAAATGCCATTCGCACGCTTGTGGGCAACTCGAATACGCCAACAGCTCGAAGCGCAGTGCAAGTGTTGGATGCCCTGAGCCCAGTGCTTGAAAATCTTGCATAAGCACAATGGCTCTTCCACTGCCTTCATTCCGTGATGAAGTGCGTAGCGCGACGATTTTCCAGTGGAATGCCAGAGGACTTAAATCACGGATTTCATGTTTCCGCCAATACGTTTTCACGCACCGATTTCCTGTAGTGGTAATATGTGAACCGAACGTGTCCAAAGCGCTAAGACTCTCTGGATACGAAGCCTTTATGGCGTCGACGTGCGGGCAATCCAGCAAAGTAATTGTTTACATCCGTACAGAACTGACTTACATTCCCCACTCGGTGCAGCCTCATGATGGAAACCAATACGTGTGTCTCCGTATTACAAAGAATAAAGTGGCCTTCACCCTTATCGGCGCCTACATATCCCCATATAGTCGGTTCGACGGCGACCGATTGCGAGACATCCTGACGGCGACTACTGGACCCTGGATAATCACGGGAGACTTTAATGCTCATCACTTGGCTTGGGGAAGCTCCAGAATAGATTCCAGGGGCCGGAAACTTGTGGAATTTGCTTCCGACCATGAACTTAGCATTATGAACGATGGCAGTCCGACGTACTTGCGTGGTTCGAACTACAGCAGTTGCTTAGACTTGACCTTGGTGTCACGGCAACTTGGTCAAAATGTTCGATGGTTCTCTGACATCGAGACTCATGGTAGTGACCATATTCCCACCTACTTAAGTATCACTGGATTTGGAAACGTCTCCTCCTGTACTTCCCGACAAGCATATATAAGGTGGTCAACGTATAAGACAAAGGTGGAAGAGGCATGCAAACAAGGATTTACCGGCACCATTGAGAACCTTATTACAAGTGTACTGGAATCGTCTAAGTACACATTTACATCCGCTAAAAAACGTACGGATTTTGACATGGAACTTGAGCGACTTCGAACGATTCGCAGAAGAGCCGAGAGGCGATACAGGCGCACGAAGTCAATTCATGACCTTAGAGTCGCTCGACGTATACAGAAGAAAATCCAACGTCGTATGGACAGGCTGGAGGAGCAACGGTGGAAGACGTTCTGCGAATCACTTGACCCCCGCAAGCCGCTGTCTATCATATGGAGGACGGTGCGCGGCCTTGGCTCGTCTCCACAGCAACGACACCCATTCTCAGCCTTAGCCCTCTATCAAGGCCGCTCACAGGTAGATATAGCCGAAGACTTCTGTGTGAAGATTGCGGGCAGTGTGGTCACCATCAGTAGCGAAATTCTGGGTGAGGTTCCTGCCAACATGTAGAAAGTTCGAAGACACCTAGGCGCTGTCAAGGTCGTCTGCTTTACGCGCGGCTCAGAACCACATTGTTCGGGCGGCCCGGCTTGCCACTCTTAGTATTTAATCGGGAGCGAAAGTTTCGGTATATATGCAGACGAAGGCCAGCGGCAGGCAGACACGACAACAAGCGGACTGGTGCATCTCCACGTATAAGCGGCTCGGGGCTTCTCCGTAAGCGCTTAAACCTTTTTCCTTTTTCTTCCTTTTTTTTCACCCACGTTTCAAGTGCTGCTTAATTTCGCCGAAAATATATCGTGTACCTAGGCACGTTCATGGCCGCATGCGTGCGTGAGATTCGGGAACCACGATGTTAGGACCATTGAGAATTGACACTATATGGTGCAACCTATGGCGGATAAATCAAGGGATCTCTTAGACATGTAAAGACCGCTGGGCTGAACTTCCCCGCGATGAGGCAGCCTCGCCGCCTACGGGATTATTTGACTGAGCTATGTCGGATGCTCGGTTGCCATAGTCGGAAGTTCCAATCCTCGTATAATACTTCTTTTTCTTTTCCTACCCTCCTTTTTTTTAAAAAGTGGTGAGCCCGACTTTCACATCCTCCAGTGCACTACATCTTCAGGCTTGGAGTGGCACTCGACACCGGGAAAAGATGCCGAGAGCGAGTGGGGCTATACTAATCCAAATTAGGAAGGCCCACTAAGCTTCAACAAGACACTCCCTCACCCGATCAGGAATTGGCCTCCCGGGTGCAGTATTCGGCCACCCCCTCCCACATGGCCCACTCAATTACCCAAACGCCCTCAGTCCCCAGCAGCTGCGGAGCACCTGACCAAGGCGGCGATCAGACCTGTAACGCAGCAGAGGTGCTAAAGACCTCTGGGTCCGGATGAGCCGCCAATGGAAACTGACCCTTGCAACGTTTAGCACTCGAACCCTCTCGAGTGAGGCTAGCTCAGCAGGACTCTTTGAGGAACTATCAGACGTTGTTTGGGATATCATTGGCCTTAGTGCGATTAGAAGAATTGGAGAGGCTTATACAGTGCTGACTAACGGCCATGCCCTCTGCTATAGAGGTCTCCCATATAAGAAGCAATACGGGGTAGGATTCCTAATCCATAAGGACATAGCGGGCAACATTGACGAATTCCACAGCATTGGTGAGAGGGTAGCAGTAGTCAAAATCAAACTTAGTAAGCGGTATAGATTGAAGGTATAGTACAAGCCTACGCTCCAACGTCCACTCACGATGATGATGAAGTAGATCAGGTTTCTGAAGATGTTGAATTAGCGATGAGCAAAGTGCAAACTCAGTATACTGTAGTAATTAGCGACTTCAATGCAAAAGTGAGGAAAAAGCAGGCAAGTAAACAGATAATTGGCAACTACGGCGTCGATTCTATGAACGCTAGAGGAGAGATGCTGGTAGAATTCGCAGAAAGGAATAAGCTGCGAATAATGAAGACCTTCTTCAGGAAGCTTAACAACAGAAAGTGGACCTGGTGGCCCTAATGGTGAAACAAGAAATGAAATCGATTTCATACTTTCTCCCGATTCCAGCATAGTGCAGGATGTAGAAGTGTTAGGTGGGGTAAAATGCAGTGATCGTAGGCTATTGAGGGCTAGGATCACCTCAATTTGCAGAGAGAAAGAGTAAAATTGGTCAAGAAGAAACAGGCCAACCTAGATGTAGTAAGCGTACAAGCAGACATATTCAGGCTGGTGCTTGCAAACAAATATACAGCCTTAGAACAGAGAGATGAATCTGACATAGAGGTAATGAATGAAAACGTAACTATGCTAGCTTCAGAGGCAACAATTGAAGTGGGAGGCAAGGCACCAAGGCAACCAGTAGGCAAGCTCTCCCAAGTAACAAATGACCTAATAAAGAAGCGCAAAGAATGAAAGTGCCCAACTGAAGCGATAAGATAGAATTCGCGGAACTATTAAAACTGATCGACAAGGCGAAAAGGGTAAATTATAATGTGAGAAAGACTGAGGAAGCCGTAAAAAATGGCCTCAGCCTGAAATCAGTGGTGGTGGTGGTGGTGGTGGTGGTGGCGGTTTAAGTTTAAGACACTCGACATAGATACACTTAAGGCATTAATAGCAAGCCGTGATTCTGAACTGAAAGAAGGGATTTCAAAGTTGTCTGCAGATAAGACTGACTGAAAATAGGAGTTAAAAGCAGCTTTAATAATAATAATAATAATAATAATAATAATAATAATAATAATAATAATAATAATAAAAATTTTATTTCTGTCTCAAGAAATACAGACAGGGGAGCTGCAGAAAAAGCTGTCATAAACAGTTTGACTCGGCCGCAGCCCCGAAATACAAAGCAGCAGCGACAGGCAATCTCATCGCAGACATGACGGCTTTACGTTAAAAATAATATAACAATATAGCAAGAACATAAGAAGACCAAACAAAATCTTATCTGCACTTACATGTGCCCAAGCCAAATTACTTCGTCACAAGCGTGACTACACTTATTTAAGATAATCTTCAAATAACATGCATTAAATAACAGCACGAATGACAAGAAATAATGGACGCAATAAAAACAGAACAAAGAAAACATCCTATATTAAACTTAACTATACCTGAAGATTACTCGGTGGTACATTCTCTTACATTTGAATTGCATATGGAACGTATATCTCGTTGGGTACAGGTAAACAAGTTTATATCAGGATCATTAGTGGAAACATCGTTTATTAAGAAGGATTGACAAGTTATTTTACCAGGCGAAATCACACCCAACATTTTTTTGGGGATTTGATTTTAATAAACCAGGTAAACTGATGGCGTAGAAGAAATCTCTGGCTGCTTTAGTTTTTAGTCGAAGTTCATCCTTAGTATTCTGAAACGGTGCGGTTACAAGAGTACCACCGGTGCGTCTTTGTCGCCTAAGTCTAGCAAGGCGGCGAGAAAGGTGAAGGATCTCTCTGGTCATCCATGGCAGGTCAATGTTTCTTTTCTTGGTTTTGAGTGGAACAAAGCGGCTGACGCATGTACGTATCGCGGCATTGAAAAACTCAACCAAACTATTAACATCGTCCTAGATACTACGGCGCTCGAAATCCGCAAGATAATCAGCAAGAAAATTACTGATAGACTGGTCATCGGCTTGTGTCAAGTCATAAAAAGTGCGAAGAACAAACTTAGCTTTCGGAACAGGAACATTAATAAGAACTAGTACCGATTTGTGGTGAGCAATTCCATCCACAATGTCACACGTATATCTATTTTCAACAAGATTACCACCAAGAAATACAAGGTCCAGAATAGAGTGGCCTCTGGCATTCTAGGTGACAATTTGTTTTAGGTTACACGAGAGGGCAATATTTATGAGTTCTTTACCGATTGAAGAATCGTAGCCAGTAGTAGACCAGGATTGCCACGAAATGCATGGCGCATTAAAATCGCCCAGCAGAACTAAGTTGGAACATATGACACGCATAGTTGATGAAGAAATATGCTTCTAAAGAGTACAGTTGGTCAACATCAGTCCCCTGAGGGCGATAACTTGTACCGATAACGACAGAGCAGTTGCCAAGAGACACTTTACACCACACAGATTCTACCTCATTATGAACACAGAGAATAGAAAAGGTAGGATCGGACCGCAAGATTGAGCTCTACACAAAGTGTGTGTGTGTGTGTGTGTGTGTGTGTGTGTGTGTGTGTGTGTGTGTGTGTGTGTGTGTGTGTGTGTGTGTGTGTTTGTGTGTGTGTGTGCGTGTGTGCGTGCGTGCGTGTGTGTGTGTGTGTGTGCGTGCGTGTGTGTGTGTGTGTGTGTGTGTGTGTGTGTGTGTGTGTGTGTGTGTGTGTGTGTGTGTGTGTGTGTGTGTGTGTGTGTGTGTGTGTGTGTGTGTGTGTGTGTGTGTGTGTGTGTGTGTGTGTGTGTGTGTGTGTGTGTGTGTGTGTGTGTGTGTGTGTGTGTGTGTGTGTGTGTGTGTGTGTGTGTCACACGCACACATGTGTGTGTCACACGCACACCCTACCACAGTCGCAAGCACCCACCGCGGCGTCTGGGGACGGCGTCCAAGCCTCCTTGGTGGCTCTAAGCCAGGACTCTACCGGTGATCTCGTCCAAGCCATCGCCCAGCTGACACAACAGCTTTAGGTGATGACGAACGCCGTCGCATTCGTCCGCCGTTGCACCTCACACTAAGACAGCGCTTCGGCCCCCTCCGTATTTGACCCGTCCTGCCTGGGAACACCGTCCAAGTTTCCCTTCGCGAGAATGCTTCCTTGGTGGTAAAACCGGCTGCCGTGACTACCACAACGACCGCAGTGTGCGTGGACACTGGCCCTGCATGGTTCCTCGGGCAGCTGGACAGGCAGCCTAGCGGAGATGAGGCGCTGGAACTTCCAGCAGCCGGCTTTCGTAAAAATACCGCCGCTTCGCGGCTTTTAAGATGACGCCATCCTTTGGTTTCACGCTATCAAATGTCTTGGGTGCTTTTGGTCATGCTTGGCCAGACCAAAAAAAAAGAAAAGATGGCTGGTTGCAGCACAACGACATTTCGGTGCCGCCAAGGCATGGGAAAACTACGAAGGCATCAAGCAGGAGCCCTGGCCTGGAGTGCAGCTCTGATCGCTGCTTTCGGCAGGCTTCCTTTTGCCTGCGCGGCCCCTACATCCCCGTGCATACGCTGCGGCTAGGCGTCGTCGAAGATCATAGGCGAGAACCAACGAGGGTTGCAACGTGGGCTTGTTGGTAACACATCTTGAATAGGTGTACGGTAGCGCGGTGTGGTGTGTGACCCTGTGTGTCTTCTTTTATTCTATCTTTTAATCGCGCTACCATACACCTATTCAAGAGAACCAACGGTTCAGCAACAGCGGCGAGTTGAGCCCTCAGCCGCCACCGCATCAGTCACAGGCCTTCGAGCTCCAGGTCGGCGTCTTCCGCCATACATAGCGAACCCGGCAGCAAGGCTTCCAAGACAGCGGATGAAGCTGAACCAGCAGCGGCGTCGGCAGCGGAGGCATGCGGCAACGACGCGGGCGATGTGCATTACTGCGACCCTTGGGACACGGGCCCAGCCGCCGTGGCTCTGCGGCTGCTGAGGGCCGAAGAGCCTGACGCAAGAGCCCCACTCCGGCACACGCCACAGCGTGTGCCGGAGTGGGGCTCTGCGACCTCCCTGCCGCAGGGAGGGCGCCGTCCGCCGACGAGATGGCCCGCTGGCGGCACATCTACGAGACGGCGAGATCCGGACCAGGGCTTGGACCGAATGGCCCAGAGCCCTGTACTTCTCCACCCTGGGCTGCCTGCTGAATGATGATGATGATGATGACCTTGATGTGTTTGGCGCATACCCACTCACGGGGATTGACCAAAAGCCGGGCAGGTTTTACATTTGTGTGAAGATAATAAACTTAAATATCAATAATTTTGATGAAAGAATTAAAGCGAGGAAAGTTCAGAACGATTCAGTAGACAGTCATTAAAAAAAAAGTATATGTAACATAAATGAAGAAAATAAAGGGGGAATGAAATCAACAATACAGTTAACAATGAAATAATGAATTTTTTAATGGCGATGCATACATTCCTGTGCGAGCTCCCAAGCACAGATGCTCCAAAAGACAGCAGTACCAGTGTTCAATGGCAGGCCGAGCTGTCACACTGTAATTTCCAATGCCCTTTTTCTCAGGGAGGAGAAACGCCGGCATTCCGGTAAATAGTGTTCAATCGTTTCTAATGAGTTTTCGAAAATGGCACAAAGAGGAAATTGCCAGACCAGATCGGCGCATGTATAAATTTAGGGGTGGCACTTGACAACACCATCTCTTTAATGTCACTTCCGTCTGTCTGGTTTTGCAAAATTTCCTGTTCCAAGGGAATTGTAAGTGGTGTAGTCCCAAGGATGACGTTAGATTTGATTTGGATGTTAAAAGGATGTATCTTCTAAACCTGACAAGGCCACTGATAGAGAAGCCTTGGCCAACCTGTCTGCCGCTTCATTCATAAATGGACCTTGGTGCTTAGGTACCAATATTAATAATAAACCTCGCAAATGACTTGGAGCCAGTGAGTGTAAAGTCTTTAATATATCCAACTCGCCGGAAGCAGTAAGTGAGGTGTGCAGCGATAAAGAGTCTGTGATGATTACCGAGGTTGCCGTGGAAGCTTGTAGCTTACGTAAAGCTAGGAACACCTAGGAATTCCGCTAGGAATATTGAAGTTGGGAAGCCGAATAGAAAAAGACCAATCCAATGATGATGAAAAAATTCCAACTCCAGCCTTTTCCTTATTCTGCAAAGCATCTGTTGCTATAATTACATTTGTGTGGAGCTGATTCAAGTGATCCTGGAGTAAGCCGTTAAGAATATACGAGGAAAGCTGCTTTGCATTGGTGGGGTATATGTCATCATAAGTAACCAATGAATTTGAGATGCTGTTTATCGTGATTACATCATTTATATGTACATATCGTGGACTCAATAACGATTGTTATAATCATTTGTGGCGTGTGAAACCGGCATGTGAAACCAACTGGGACCTTCTCAGTGGGGATTCATAGAGCCTTATGAATGTTTGAATGGTGAGCAATTTAAATCTCATTTTAAGGGAAGATATTCATAATTCCTTGTAGAGCCCAGTGTTTGCTACAAACTTTGGTAGCTCCAGACATAAGCGAACCGCTTTTCGTTCAAGCAAAAGTAGTGGACATAGCTTATTAGCAAAAGCACCGGAGAATAACACAGCCGAACTCTAATATAGGTCGAATACAAATGTGGTAAATCATTATTAGTGTGTCTTTGCACATGCTCCACTGATTATCTCAAATCCTTCTTAATATCCCTATTGCACGGGGAGCTTTTGAAGTTATATGTTCAATATGATGACGCCAGTTAACATTTCCATCATAAAGAATTACTTGACTCTCTCCACTTGTGGAATAGTGCAATGGCGGTATGAAAGGGATATAACTGGTTCTTGTAGAGGGCAGGCAAGAACAGCACTCTTATTTAAGGGACAAGCGGATACTGTCCAGCCATGCTTCTAACTCGCATAAGTATTCCTGCAATCACTTGTACAGTGACTGAATATCACTTGCCGAAGCAAAAGAACACTATATCAGTGTAAACGTACATGCTTACATTCTGATAAGGAATGGAGCTGAGTAAGGTGTTAAACAACAGTGGGAATAAAACTGCACCTTGGGGAACCCTGCACGTTTGTCTGAATTTGCTCAATGAAACCCCACTATGTGCACAGTAAAACACCCTGCCCTGCAAGAACTCGGCAGTCCACGTTACAAAGTATTCAGGTAATCCAATATCCTGCATCCTCTTATTAATATATGATATTCCACACTATCGTATGCTTTAGAAATGTCTAGCGTAACTATGTACATTGTTTTTGGCTACGAGCCAACTGAATTCGGCTCTCTAGGCCGACTGTGCCTGGTCTAAATCCAATCTGACACGGTCTCAATAATTCTCTTTTGGTCACAAACTTAATGATATGTGTGTAATAATCTATTAATTTTATGAAATTTGATGTAAGAGAAATAGGCCGAATATTGTCTAGAACATACCTTTTGGTTTGGTCTTTCAGCAGTGAAATCACCTTCGAGATTCTCCACGCAGGAGGTATGCATGCATACTGTATAGAGTAACTTACGGCATCTAACAAGCCATTAGGAGCGACGTCGGAGAAGTTTAATTATCTTAGTAGCGAGTCCATCAAGATCTGGGGCTGCAGCTGGTGAAAATGAAACAGCTTGGGACAATTCTGATATAGAAATCTCTTCGAAATCTTTTGGTGTGCACTGTTTATAAGGAGAGGAGGGAAGAGAGGTAGCGAATCGGATCTCCAATCCTCTCGCAATTACGTCTAGAGTCAGTTTTTTCCCTGGTGATTAAAATGATTCACTCCAAGTTCAAGGGGCGCGGAATCATTTTTTGGGATCTTAAAAACCGAAATAATGCATGCTTATTTGATTTCAAAAGAAAATCATAATGGCGGATATTGTAATAATCTTTTGTCTTAGATACTGTTCTTTTAAATATTCCAGCAATAAATTTACAGTTGCTCCAGTTTTTAGGGGATTGGTTACGCATGAGTTGTTTCCATATGCCTTTAAGTCGCTTGTAGTCCCGCAAGCCGGTTGGACTATCAGCCTTGTGACTGGCGTCTACGTTTGCCGTAACTGGGCATTTCCATAAAGAATAATCTGTGTATGGACAAACTAAAGCTTTTTAGTATTCGGCAAAATGAATATTTCCCACTCAGCACATAGCTATTGTATTCTGCAGAGCCTCAATGTCAGCCACTATAATCATCACATTACCGTGCGCATCGAGCGGCACACGCAGCTAAAACATCTTTGGTCATCGCAGTAGGTTAGTACGGAACGGTAACATCATACCATATACCGCACTTACCATACGGTAATACGGCACTGCTAAAACTCTCTGTTGTCAAAATGTTCCACACAGTGATCTTTTCTGCACAATAGGCGCTGCTCAGGCTGCTCGCGATCACTGCGTGTAAAATTTTGCCTTTAGGGTGCTGTCTCCTAAAGGAAGTGCAACCGGAAAGTGCAATGGAACAAACTGTGGGGCGCCAAAAAACTTCATTATGACGCCAGGTAGACAGGCTTCCTGCCGAAAGATAATCAATTGAAATTGCAAACAAAAAGATAGCTATGCATCTGTGTACCACATCAATAGCGTAGCGTGGCCAACAAGGTGCGTACATGGGAAAAAAGGGAAGCAGTCTTTACGCAAGAATATATGATAAATTGCTTGCTTTAAGTTAAACCATTTCTGGCATCCAATCTCTGACGGAATGGGGCAATGGCAACAGCAAGAGGTAAAAAAAATTTTTTCCACATGCCAGCTGACTATGATGGCTAAGAGAAAAAGCTGAATAGTTGGATGCTAAACATTACTAGCACAAATTGCTTTGTCCAAATATTCTTATGCTCACCAGCACAAAAGTTCGCACAGGCATTTCCAAAACAAAGCAGCCAGAGTCAAAATAAACAAAAAATTCATATTTTAATGTACTGTTTGATCAGTTCAACAAATATACAGCTGTCTTCTATACAAAAGAGCAGAGAGAGAGAATGAGAAAAAAATTCAATGTGAGATGAATGTTCTGTGTGCGTGTTAGTGAGGTGAATGCATGATCACTCTAGTCCCAGCATTTGATTCAAAAATTGCACACCCATGATGATCACAGGCTGCCACACCACAAGATAGCGAATAAAGTCCAAGAAGTTTCCATACAGGATGTGTGGCTTCTCCCAGCTGCATTGTGGAGTAGGAACATGACTGTTAAGGAACTCACAAAACAGCCAAGCACAAAGGTGATCTCAAACTAACTGATCAGATGAAAAGCACTTAATATGTAGGCCTAGCAGAACATATTAAGAGTAGAACCTCTGCAAGGTATGGGTACATCAGCAAAATTTAGTCCTAATCAACCTAAATGCACATATGAAATATTAAACTTATATGAGTATTCAATATTCCAAATGCTAAGCTTAATAATAAATCCTTGCCATTTTGCTGATATCTCAAACACATTGAACCTTTCTTTTATATATTCAGCAATAGCCAAATACAGAGAGCAACTAATTTTATTAGCAAGTATACAGCAAGAATCTGTTGAAGCGGTGTGACTGCATGAGGTTTATATGGAGCGTGATCAGAGACCTTTCGAAATGCACATTCAATTTACAGTTTCACCTCACACAATTGGCCTAGGCCATGCGGAGTTGTCAGCCACACTCGACGTGGCTTAGGCCAATCGCATTAGGCAAAGCAGAACTCAAACTAAACATCCATTTCGAACAACAATCTCTGATCGCGCCCCTGGTACCAGTTAGAATTATATTCAGCTACATTAGTAAAGCAGTCATAATTAGTTAAGGATGGCAAGTGATAATTTGGACATGCTCAATTATCTGGACAGCTTCACAGCACCACTACTGGCCCGATAAACTTTATGTATAAAGAAAACCATGGACATGTTACAGTGCGGCATTCAATAATTCAGTCCACCTGCATGACAGTATACTAATTTGGCTACCAGGTCTAGCACAAATAGCGATACTTTTGATTTTGATACATTACTGGCATGGTCATCAGCCATGTCACCACTGCCTCCTCGAAACCAAGTCTAGTGAATCCTACATTCTTCAAAAAGTTTACACCCTTTGGGTCGTATCTTGTCCCACAACAATAATCGTCATCTGTCTTCCCTGCATTTCCTTTCTATAATGCTGCGAGCCCAGTACTTCCAAGTAACGAACAGCTTGCGCATTATCAGTGTGACACAGCATTCTCCACAGGAAAGTAGCGAAATCATGCTGTCATAAGGCACAAGCAAGCTTTGACGACCAGATTTTGAAGTTGAGGAAGGCTGGCTTTCCTTGCTTGGTTTTAAGCGCAGTTTCAGAGGCGTTATTGAAAAAACTGAAAAAAGAAAGAAGAAGAAGTGAAGAAGGTCAAACAGTCGAAAAGAAAGCTAAAGCGGTGGCGATACCATATTCTTATAAAGTGGCGCATAATCTGAAACATGTCGCCGTGAAATACAAAATTCCTGTGGTTTTTTTCCGCGCCGCGAAAACTTGCTACTTTGTGCCGCCTGATTGGTGCCGCCTGACTCTAATGACTCTAAAGAAGTAGGGTGTTCTATTAAACATACGAACCCTTTTGTTAAGTGTGAAGAAGGGGTAGTATACCACATACCAATGAAGTGTGGAAAAGAGTATATCGGCCAAACTGGCCGATGTATTAATGAACGCCTGCGGGAGCATAAGCTTTCATTGAAAAATGGATATGGTTCAAACCTGCCGCTTCATTGTAAGGCCTGCGGGAATGAGAATGAACAAGTATGTAAAGCAAGGCTTCATGATATGACAACCATTTATAAAAGTAAAGATTCTGTTACGCGTGAATTGTTGGAGGCCAACGAGATTAAGAAAAGAGGGGACAACTGTGTCAGTACCCCGTCTTTGAATATATACACAAATGAAAGCCTGTTTTTAGATAAGCTTTAGATTTAGATTAAGCGTGATTCCCTTCATATATATCTTCAGTGTTCTCGCACGTGCGCATTCACATATTCAGTGTCCCTCTTTTTTCGTTCCCCTCTCCTCATGGCTATATAATCAGCCACCTGTGATTTCAATAAACAGTTGCAAGTAGCGCCTTGTCCTGTCTGTATTTCTTCTTGTGTGTCGTCACTATTGGCGTTTCACCTATTGAAAGTAGCGAGCGATGAGTTTTCAAGAAAGGAAATGCAAGAAAGGCAAGTGGCGATTATTGTTGTGGGACAAGATAAGACCCAAAGGGTGTAACTTATTTAAGAGTGCAGTCGAAATAATAGACACTAGCCCTGCCCAAATCCAAGACAAGCCAAGCCATTGGGTTGCAAAGGCTGCAATTGAGGTTCATCATACAAAAAATTTTTAGCACACAATGTGTGTTCATTTGCCTACTGGCATGGTCCTGTGCAACTTCTACACGCAGTTTCAAGCGGTGCCAACTCGACCCTCAATGTCCATGCTGACGAGGGTGGCGATTCAGTGAACGAAGAGCCAGACAATGACTGTTGCGCAGAAACCCACAAATGTTTGGCTATCCCAGCACAGTCCCCTTTTTTTAAGTTTCAGTGTATGCACTGACTTTACTTTAGTCTACCTGTAGCAACAGCACCATAAAAGATACAGATTGTCCAGGTCGCAGGCAAACGTACCGGAATGCAACAACATGTTGACAAGCCTGTATTCTCAGACGATCATTCTCGAAAATGCTTTCACTTTTGCAATATTTCGAAGACTACCCGGATGCGTCGATGATCGACAGCCATACTGGCGCTGTGGAAAGACAGTGCATTTGGCACTGTGCCAAGAATGTCATCGCTCATAGATGACGATGTGTCTGGCACTAGTCGCACAAGATCTCGCAAAACTGAAGGTATAACAAAAGTGACAATCTGAGAATACAGGACATCTTTTTTTGTTGTTGTTGTTGCTTGTGGAATAAATTCAGTAAACTTCTGGCGAATTCCTATGCTTTGGAATCCCAATTATTCAAACTTCTAGGCAGTCATCATTGATTCTAAATTAACAGTTGACAACTATACAGTTAGCTTAAGAGCTCCATAGTCTTCAAGGTGGAGAAAGCTCATGCTGAGAGAAAAGTGGGAATATTGCAAAAACATGTGTGATGCAGTGACAACAACAGCGAGTGCAATATTACATTTCCAAATACTACACTTCTTCAGGCAGCATTGGTCGCAGAAAATATTAAGTGGCAAACGAACAATGAGCATCACTATCTATCCATATGAAGTACTACAGAGGGGCTCAGATAAGCTGAGTAAATGCACACAGATGCATTTGCCTTTCTTGTCCTTTGTGAAATGCCATCTCCACAGCTGGGAATGAGTGAGATAATCACAATCACACCAAGGAACAGTTATCAAGTACATGCTTACTGCGCATACCCGATGTCCAACAAAAAATGTAAAAAGGATACGGGTTGCAAAAGATGCGCTTTAAGTCCACTTTCTCCTTGCAGTAGGGGCAGGTCTGCTTCTTTCCAACAATGCACCACCCCCTGATGCAGAATTCATGAAATCTGTCATATTGAAGTGCATCCAAAGTCAAGGCAAACCAGCAAGTTTAATTGCATTATAACTAGTACTGTTAACCCTGCTGCCAATGTATGCTTTGATACTTGATTTGCAATGTTTCAATACAGAGAAAATGCAAGTCAATATCACTGTAAAAGAAAGCACCAAAACAGATTTCTAAGTGACACACCTGCAATATCCAACTACGTGAACATACATCTTGTACTCCTTGAGCACCCAGAAAGAAAGATTAATTGCTTAATTATATGAGAAATATGTGATAAAAGGAATGTGGATTCTCTGCGCATAAACTGCAACTGAATCTGTTTATGGTATTACAACGCAGACTTGGCAAAGAACAAGCCAAGACATGCCGGTTTGCACACAAATATTAAAATTAATTTTCCAGACAAAAATACTTGTCAGAGAGAGCTCAATCAGAGTTCTCATTGGTGTGATGAAGTATGAGCACATTAATGGCACTGGTCAGGAAAAGTTCATCCAGGACAGCAACCCAAAGCAGGAGGGATGCACTTCAGCGCATCTCCGGCTGTACGCAACAAGTTGCTCCAATGTAAGTTTACACCAACCCACTGGGCAATGCGAGACACACTCTGCAGAGCACAATGATGTGCCAAGTTCCAGCAGTTCTTACGGAGCAACACACAAACATGTTATATATAAGCCTGTTAATGTGTAGATTGAGCAAGAGATAAATAATGCAAATTGTCCACTGCCTATCGTACTACTTTCTCTGCCTACACCCATTACCCTCATCATAAAAACTCACAGCTTGCTACCACAACTACAGTAGGATACTGCTGATACATATTTTATGGGGCCATATAAAAAGAATATATGGTCCGACAAAACGTAATGTCCGATAATGCTTGCAGCAGCCCAAGTGACGGGACAAAAAGGTACTTCGACATTCTGCTTCATTTGAAGTTTAATAGGAAGCCAACAAACTATTGGAAACAATCTCAGTATAGCTTGTTATTGTGGCCTAGTGGTTCGATTGATTCTTTAACCTGGTTGTAGCTGTGAATCACACTAAATGAAGCTTGTAATTGCCGTCTGAATCTGGGGCCAAATCAATAATAACAGCTTCTTTTCAAGCACTCATAGCCTTCTTTTTTTTTTCACTTTCCATACAGGCTTGTATGTCAAAGCAACTGCACAAGATATTAGAGTTCACAAGACAGCATCTGCAAACAAGGGGTTGAATGACCCTTTGTGCCGTCATCAGCCCCCTCTCGGCTTTCAACTTCAAGAGCTGCTTTAAGATTGTTGGCCAGCAAGAATCTGAACAAAGGCGATGGCAATTCTTCTGCGTCCCACAGCGAGTCCCACAAAGAGGCTGTTTTCAGCACCGATATGCTGCAGTCAACGTGAATGCCACCAATGAACAATGTTGTGCAAGTGGTGGTCCGTAGCAACTTTTACACGTAATAATCAGGAAGAGAAACGCAACAAATGGGAAGATAATATACACTAGCACGACCAGAGCACAAGAGTCAGGAAAGCTAAACGGGAACATATCAACAAGGTTAGACAGTACTGTATCAACGACACAGTAAAACCAGGTTCTACTGCATTCCTTTTGAGACCTTGATCACCAAAAGTCTACATAGTTTCTTTGAACATGTTTGAACACTCCAGCTGGAGCTATAGTGCTCCCAATGAAAGCAAATGAATTTTACAGTAACTCGACTTGAAGTTCAGCAACAGCCTATAATCATAGCAACTAATATGAACCAAAACCGGTAGTGCAATTTATGCGAATATACAAAACGAAAACTAAAATGTAGATCATGGTGATATGCAGTGGGCGGAGCATTGCGAACACTGCCTTGCTCCCATCTTAATCTCTGCAGTATAAGCCGTGAAAGAAGGAGTGGGAGCATCACGGAAGAGATGAACAGCAGTCTTTTAATGCGAATAACTTGGTTTCTATTAAATGCATACTAGTATTTTTTACTGTAAAATATCTAAAATATTGTCATTTAGTGACCCACACATTTCAGAACTTTGTTAAATTCACAACTTCATTAAAGAAAGACTGAATCTGTTCTTTCGACTGTGCAGTTTTCTAAGCAATGTCTAGACCAACGACCAAATTGTATGTCAGCAGTTCAATATGCCTATTGCAAGATAGTATTTTAATGTGGCACCACCAACAACTAGGCTGAACAATATACAATCAGAGGCTTCTTTTTCATTTAATATCCTCATTGAGTGAGCTCAGTGCCACGCTGGTACAACTACTAACAAAGTGCAGCACAAACGGAAGGAACAAGACCACACAGCAGCCACATATTGGAGCATCTGCAGGAGAGAAGTGCAACATGAGGACAAAAACAACAAATAAAGGAGTGACAACATCGGGTATATCGGTGGTTACACTCTGTTATTTCCACAAAGTTAATGATGGTTTCAGTTTTACCGATGCAGCAGCATCAATGGAACAAGGGTTTCATTATATTGCTTCGTTTGATGCAAGCTCGACGCAACTTATGGTCCCCTAAAATATCGTTTTGGAGCAGGATGGTGCAATTAGGTGCTATTGGCACAGCTCTTCCATCACGGCAAGTGTCTAACAGAAAGCAAAACCATGTGAGTAACTTGTTATAAGATAAGCCATTCCGCTCAGTATAGACACAGTATTCATAAAGAAAGGAGTGCACCCAATAACTACCCTTTTCTTACATGCAAGACCAAAACACAGCGGACTGAAAAGTCCGTGGACTACTGCGCAGCTGATATCACACTATGCCATGTCCCAGCAAAGACTAACATAATTGTTGCATCCACGAAAGCCTGTAAGCTTGACCAAGAGATCAAAATAAGATCAAGTAGTAAATGCGATAAGAAACAGAATAAGAAATGGAATAATGGAACAACAAGAGGACAAACACATTTCTTCTAACTAAAAAAAATGCAGACGTATACTTCAACCCTGCACGCCAACACTGCTGCAAAAGGATACATATGCCCACAGGGCAGCTTATACGATTCCTCAACAATTGCATCTGAATTGTCCAGAACGTGTATTTTGTTGCCACACACAGCACAAACATTGGACTCGAGTTGCCTCACGGGAACTCCTGTTGTTGTGTAGTACTGCAAAAGAAAAAAAGGAGTGCACACAAAGCAATCATCGACGTGTAGCCACTTGACATATTTTTTTTATTTTGGCAGAAAGAGTAAGATGTAATCTCTCAAACCTTCATGCAATACATGCCAGCATGTTCTACAGGTGAAGATTACAGTGCTGGCTGCTAAAATATTAGAAGTAAGGTTTATTCATTGCTCTAAATGCAAACGTCCTTTTATGTTTGTAGAGAAAAAAGAACACATACAAGTGCTACTATTGTCTGAGACTGCCCTACAAAATTCCGAATAACAATGAGAAATCCTGTATATAATGTTGGCTTGGGTTGCCATAAAATGCCGTAAAAGCAAAAGGTGCCGTGCCACCTTGACATTTTTAAGCCAGCTACACCCTTGGTACCATAGTACTTAGACAGCCAAAGGCCAAGGCTAATGGTCTACCGCAACACAGACAACAGAAAGGCACATCTGACACACATCTGTTGTCCTTGTTCGGCTTGCGCTACAACAAAATAAGATATGCTGTGCCAACAAGCCCCTATAGCTATCCTCATCGATTACAGCACGAACTCTACGAGACAACTACTGTATAGATTTTTTGCAAAAATGGGCTCAAGTAAGCAAGAAGAACACCACAGAACCTATGGGAGATTAAAAATAGCCTAGCACCAATTTTTTCTGCTACTATGCCATCTCTCTACCAAACATAAAAAGAGAAAGTTCCAAAGAAGTAACCTACCAGCCTAGATCAATACAACATCCTTTCTTTCTTTAGGGTCTTGTTTGAAAAATCTTGATATGCAAGAGTTTCAATGTTTACCTTACTTAAAAATGCAGTTACCATGGCTCGGAACTTTATGCAGAAACTTGTGCTGTGCATAAGAACACCACAGTCACTGAACCACAAGGGAAGATACAGACAGCCAAATACCAAGCAATCCACTAGCAACACATAAGGGACATTCAGCTGCTTCTACGGTGGTTCTGTATGAAAAACTTGGTGTCTTATTTGCACATCTCTTCACTGTACTGACTCTGATATAAACTAGTGCGTACATACCCCAATAGTGCAGGCCATTCGGTCTGTGACGACCTCCGAGACATCCCGACCCAACACACCATAGTACGTGCCATAGAACAGCAGCAGCAGGCCCACATCCATCCAGCTCTGTGGCTTGGCCCGAAACACCACGTTGACTCCAAGCAGTGTCAGCATCACCACGATATAGCCAATCACACAGAGTGCACAGCTGCAGAGGATCACATGGATTCACAACAGCGCTTGCATTACAAAGTAAAGGAGCAACGAAAAAGCCCTCAACACATCAGAGTGGTAGTCCTCAAACCTTAATTCACAGGCAACAACAGTTCATAGGGTGTCCCACGTTTTTGTCTTTAAAGAAGTCACCATATTTTTGCATAACATTGTAGGGGAGTTGACTTCACAAAATCTTGCACGTGGTGAGCAGGCAAGGAATGGCCTATGATGTGTACAAAACACAGTGCAACACATTGTAGCATACCAAGTGTTGTTGCCACAAACCCCTGCCTGGCTCATGTTCAGCCCCATTAGGTGCAGATTCACAAGCCATGTGTACATACCTAGTTCTCTTATGGATTGAGCAATTGATTCACAAGGTTTAACATCCTACAGAAATGCTGGGGCTATGAGAGGTGTCATAGTGAAAGGCTCAGGCTTAATTTTGACCAGCTTGGGTGCTTTAATGTGCATCTTATCTACATCTAAGTAAACAAACAGGCTGCATTTCGGTGCTATCAAAATGTGAACATCGCTGCCAGAAACCAAACCTGCAAATGTGTGCTCAGCAACAGAATGCCAAAGTCACTGAGCAACTGCAGCACCGTCTTCCGATTGTATGATGCAATTTGTGGTTTCAGATGCACTGCACTGGCATGACATGCCTATGTCAACCTTCTCACATTCTACGAAGCAATTCTGAACTTCAGCACACAGCTTGCTTCTTAAGAAGCAGCAACTGTAGCACAACTACCAAACTCAGAAATTGCAAAAGGACCAAACCAAATACAACCAGTGTCCACATATTCAATCGCCTAGAGCTGAGGAAACAGTTTCAAGTTCAACCTGCACGAAGCCTGTCGCCACACTTCTCATATCTCACAAGGGGCCTCAACCTGCCCTTTAATCCTTGACAGTTGAGAATGTATTCTACTTGCAAAGATTTTGATGAACTTCAACTTTGTTGCAGAGCGCAACAGGCAGACAGATATCCCATGCAATTTTATTTCAATTTGTTAGTATGGCTGGCTCCATTTATAGCACTCAAAGTCATCATGTTAACAAGGCACTATCTTAACAGCACAAAGAGAGAAACTGCTTTAGAGCCATGAGTAATCCTGCCTGATGACAAAATGTACAAAATGTACAAAATAAAGTATCCCTACATAGTTGAAAACAAACAACACCATACCTCTGCAAGTATATCACGTAGAACCATTTGTAGACCCAACGAGGCGTGGTCCCAGATATAGGTTTCTGGAGGGCCCAGCTGATAACTATACATGTGCATACAGTAAAAATGGTCCAAATAAACACAAAGCGCCACCAGTGAGAGTGCACCGAGATGCACATTGGTATCAGCCACATCCCAACCATAGTTGCTCTCTGTAAAAAAGAACGGAAAAAAAAAAGAATGTAACAAGCATTCCCACAATCACAGACTTGTACACATAATTCTTGTGACTAGATGTCCTCAAACTAATCTTCCATAGCCATTTTGTCGCCAGCAAATTGACTTCTTTTTGGGCAACAAGAAAAGTGCACAACCTTTGATGCATGGATTCTAATTTACTGGACTTTGAAAACATGGGCCAGTGTAATGTAACGATTCTATCCCAATTTTTTACCTTTTTGCACTTTGTCAAAGGACCAAGCAGTGCCCCACCAGAGTAATGTAATGATTCTATCCGAATTTCTTAGCTTTCTGCACTTTGTCAAAGGACCAAGTTGCGCCCCACCTTCGTTATCAGCCGAATCGGTTGCTCATAAGCAATGGATGATAAGAAAAAAATAGAATCAAACAAAAGAAATCCTTACAGTATACTGGCCCCGATTTCATGAGCCCTGATATCATGAGCCCTGACTTGCGTGAACTGCCCCCAGCAGCAACAGTTCTTAGAAGGGAACGCCACATTCAAAAAATTAAAACCATATAGGTTTAAAAGCACTGAGCCTGCACTCCATTTGCTCAGTTTTGATGGGACGACCTCAGGTAAAACAGCAGGCAAAACCACAAAACATCCTGTTCGTCAGTGACTAGGCTGATGCACTGCAAATACCTAAAGGAAAAAATGCATAGGAAACCACTCGACCATACCTGATATGACTTGAAGTGTATCTTTTTCCATTGTACCAGGAGTATTTGTGCTATGACAACGGATGCTAGGAGAATAAGTATCATGTAGGCATGCATCTTTTCGTGACCTCTGTGCTTCTCGTGCAACCGGGCATGTTCAATCCTTTTGTGATCATGAAAGAAAAAAAAAAAAGATGGCAGGGGACGTGCACAAGAAACACTGAGTCAATAAAACAGCAATGTCTAGCGTCATACACAAAGCTCAGCAACAGTTCTCACAACACTTGCATTTCCATATAAAAATTCGACTCGCGCTAAATATAAAGACGAAAAGCATATGGTTCTTACAAAAGAAATGCTATAAAACAATGTGCACTGATCAGCGACGTCTGTAACGAGATATCCTCAACAGGCAGTTTAAATTATGTAATAAAATCCGTTAAATAATGTCGATGCACAGACAAAATAAATAAAATAAGCACGACAGAAGCTCACAAGAATGTACTGTCGGCATAGTTGATTCATGACCAATAACTTGCAGCGCACGACAATGGAACAAGGGCATACACACACACACTGCTACTAAGATTGCAACTCACCTGGCTCTGTCTTCATCTGGTAATTTCGAAAGGTCTATACTCTGCAAAAATAAAAATATACACCGTCTTTTAAGTACCCTACGCGCTGCCAGCTCAGGTTAATGCAGCACAATACAAACTCACGCGAGTTTTTACGTACTAAGCAGTACAATACAACGCTGACAGCTGGACTTATGTTTCGTTCATGGCTAGGCAAACGCACCTGTGACACAAATTTACACGTTTCTCTTCTGATGACTAAGTCAGAAAATTCATCTCAAGCTTGCCCGATCGGCATTTACATTTACAACGTCTTCGCTCATCGCTTTGTTACCGAGCTCGCAAAGATAAACATGCAATCGTCGGAATGCGTAACAGACGATCTTTAATCTTGTCAACCAATTACCGGTAAAGATCCAGGAAGTTAGAGCGATAATTACACAGTCATTTATCGAATTATATACAGAGGCACTGCTTTAAGCTGAGAAGCAACGCCATCATATTGAGAGCTATTACTAGAGAGAACCGTGCGGACTACTTACATTGTTTAGTATGATATCTAGGCTGATCTCGCCGTGGTGATGTGCCATCTTGAGTGTGGCACCACAACGTGAAGTGAAACTGGCGAAGGCTTGCCATCTACTGCGCTTTTATCTGGGCAAGGTGTCGCTGTAGAGCAGTCACAAAAAGTCGCACTGTTGTCTTGAGCTAAATAAAGGCAAATTAGTGCGCAAATTAAACAACATTATTGCTGATTCAAACATGATGCTCTATGAGTTGGTTTGACTTGTGTAAATTGTTAAACTGGTTAAAGTGTTCCTACGCGCACCCTGCGCAGAGCAGACAGCCGAGCAGCTCCAATTTCGGTTTCGAAACACGCGTTTTTCTGCGCATGTTTCGGGACTAAATGTGCCACATGAGCAACACAGACACAGAAGCAAATAGTCGCATTCGTCGGCACTTAGCGGCTTACCTGGCCAACAGCTGCGAAACCCTGGCACGACCGTCAGTGACTTCCCAAAATAGCGCGCCCCGGGTGCGGTCCACGGTCCCAAACCCAGAATAGACGAGCGGACACCCTCCCACTCGCTCCAAACACATTCTTCCACTGCCCAGGCAACCCCCGGAAGTGATCGGCCTCTCATTATTCCGCCATGGCATCCACACTCACAGTCGAAACACCTCAGCAACCGAAATCGCGGAGCGTAAGCAAGAACAGCTCCATCAATAGCCTCTACACGGAGGGAAGCAATGTCGAGAGCGGCTACATGTGCGCGCTTCAGGAGCGGCTGCTCGCTGAGTGCGCCAACCTGACCAAAGACAGTGACTGGCAGCACGCTCTGGTACTCGAAATCGGCTGCGGGTGCGGCGACACCACGAGGCAGCTGTCGGACCGCCTTTCTCCACTCCTCGTTCACGGTGTTCTCGGCATACACACGGATCAGGGAGCCATCGACTATGCTTTTTCGGTGCACGCCGACGAGAAGACGGATTTCGCCACGGCCAACGTGGAAGACTTGAACACTTTCGAACTTAAATGGGGCGGCCGTTTTGACTGGCTATTCTCGTCGCACGCGCTGCTCTTTGTGAAGGATCAGCCCAAAGCGCTTAGGAACTTAATGTGGTGTCTGAGGCCAGGGGGTCGATGCTTCATCGCAGTGCCCGCAGCAAAGCCGTCAGATCTTCATTCGGCAGCTGTCAAAGTGATACAATCCTCCACATGGAGCAAGTACTTTGAGGCAAGTCGCTCGCATATACCTACAGTCGAGCTCGTTTAAGTGTTTGGAATATCCAAAGGGAATTGCAACAATTTGATATGCCAATAATTCAATATATACATGTTTGCACATGTATGCTGGTCACACTGCTTGAAGCGCAGTGGTATTCGTGGTGCGACATAGTACGGCAGCAGAGTGAAATCACATCCATTATAACATAACTTTACATGGGTCTGGTACAAACATGCATGCAATGTGTGCTGCATTCATTGGCATGCAGTGGAGTGTCTCATACTGCTGGGCTTGTAGAGAAAAATACTCTATATATTTCCCCATGGAAGGCTGACAAAAGGATACGCAATTGGAAGCCTCAACTTATGAACGGCAGCCTCCACTAAATTCTGCTAATGAGAAAGGTATTCAGAGCACTTGAACTCTTTGGACTGTGCTGGACTTTGCGAGTTCACCTGAGCATCTATTTGAAAGCATTGAAAAGGGCAATTTGTGTGCCAAGAGGCTATGGCTGGTTATTACGCATGGCGGAATAATCAAAGGTAGAACTCATTGCATGGCTACAATGCCTAAGCAGTCGCAGCTAGTTGCCGACATCCACTGGCACATAGAAATTGCTGGACAGCGTCAACTCTACGGAAACCCGGAGGGAATGTACTCTTTGCAGGGCAGCCACAACTGTGTTGTGTGGTTCTGCATATTCTCTTCTTTCTCTCTGCATAACAAGTGGCTTCTAGAAATATCAGGTTAAGTGACTTATTCTTAGATGATAGCCTTCCAGAAAACAGATTCACTAAATGGTAGGGTTACAGAGGAAATACCAGAATCGGCAGACAAGAATTGGAGTCAGCACTGTGCTTTAGTTGGCCACAGATGTTCGGAGAATGCCTGTTTGTCAGTAGTTCGACAGCGCAATACTACCGACAAGCTCTCAACAGAATGAAAGCAAACCAGCCATAGCTGCTTCCTTAATGACTTATCACCAACAGTTGCTACGAAAAACATTCTTAATATGCAGTAAATGTAACGGTAGTGTTCTACCAACTTGGCAGACATTCTATTGGAGGGGCCACCTAAACAGTGTTCAGTGAGTAAAAGCATTCAAATTTCACCTCTGGAAATGGCTTCATTTGGGAGACAGTATCTGTTGTAGTGTGGAACCTATAAAGCATACGCTTAACTCTCATTTGCATGACTGCATCACAATCTGCATACCCCAAAAAGGGAAACAATTTAGTATGTTTATTATGACTGCCCCATCATCCAAAGAACATTATGCCATATAAATTTTGTGTAAATGTTTACTGGTTCTAGTGCATTGATCAACTGCAAATTCAGTTAGTCACGAGCAAAAGTCCACAGATATGGAGGAAAATTTTTTTTCTTTGCAGCTGGGCCATTCCATGCCAACCGTCCCGACCGTGGCACTCGAGAAAAATCGTTTCTCTCAAGAAAAGTACGAAAAGGTTACTCGTATATGAGTATTACTTGTGCAGTATTTTTCTAAAATACTTTGAATGGAAAAAAAATGTTGGCCACGTGAGCTTCATTTCAATTTCATGAAATGACGGAAAAGCAGGTGCAAAAAACAAGTTTGCCAAAAATCGGCTGTTTTGCGCATTATTTCAACATTTGGGTTCGTGCGTTGTCTGAACATTGTTCTTTCATTACATACGTATACTTCCAGTAGCGTGGAAGTGCGCAATGTCGACCTACCTTAAGTAAGTGTACCTTCAAGATTCAGATTCTCACGAACTCCTGGTAATCTTGGCTCTTATTCCTCACCACACAGACCACCATGTGCACTAACCTGGTTTGTATTTCCCGCCAACATACTATCAGGTGAAGTGGAAGCGCAAACTTAAGTAATGTAATGATGGGACTAAAATTCAAAATTTTTTTCTCAATAAGAACACAAATTACTTTGGTTAAAATTTCTGTGGCTAAAGTTGTTATTCTTCTCAATGATATCTGCTTTTCTGCTTATTTTTTCATGAACCACCATAGTGTGTAACTAATATTAAACATAAGCCAAAATAGCTTATGAGGGTTGCAATGTGGGCTTGTTGGTAATGCATCTTCAAGGGGTGTACAGTAGCGCAATTAGAAGATGGGACAAAAGAAGACACACAGGGACACACATAGCGCTGTGTGTGTTCCTGTGTGTCTTCTTTTCTCCCGTCTTCTAATCATGCTACCATACACCCCAAAATAGCATTTTTGCCAAATTCATGCTCTTCTTTTTGAGCCTGTGAGCAGCACATAGGCGAAAATAACATTTTAGAAGATGGTAAGTTCTAGGGACAGTTCTATAAAAGTAATTCTAGGTATTTTCCCCTCACCGTTTCTTGTAAAAAATTTCACAAAAACATGAAGTTATTTTGTGAAAGCATGTTCTAATGAAAGAACAATGCTCAGACAACACAAAACCCCACATCTTGAAATAATATGCAAAACGGCTGATTTTTCGCTAACTTGTTTTTTACACCTGGTTTTCCATCATTTCGTGAAATTCAAATGGCGCTCACGCGGCCAAAAATTTTTTTCCATTCAGAATATCTTGGGAAAATACTGTGCAAGTAATGCTTATATATGAGTAATTTTTTCGTAATTTCTTGAGAGAAATTATTTTTCTCAAGCACCACGGCTGGGACAGTTGGCATGGAATGACCCAGCTTATATTTATGCCAACTGAGATCAAGTGGTACAGCTAAATATATGCCTGTTAAAGCAATGTATTTTGTTGAGATGATTTTATGTTACATGGCTGTGCTACAAGAAATTTAGATTTTTTGCTTATGCCATGGTCTTTTAGCTCCTGACAGTAGATGAGTAAACATTATGTATATGTTAAACTTAAGTAAACAAACAAGATGCGAGTCAAGAAATTCCTCTAATGAGTGACTCCACATAACATACTTCAGAAAAGTATATTTTACCATATATACTTCATGACTTCTTGCTGTTACCTTGCTTTACTGGGAGAGGCCTCTGTCCTACAACTTATATTGTTGATTATGGCAAATAGTTACTCAAAAGAAAAAAGAGAGAGAGAAAAGAAACTGCGGATGGCTTCAAGAAAAATCCAGATTACTCAAAAATGATTTACCGAATAAACAGCACCCCGATTCCTCCCTTCCACGAAATCTTTTAAAAAATGAAACACAATCATATACAATGTCCTAGATCTACTGAATGCATAGACATATAGGGCTTGAAATAATCTCTCAGTAATCCTGTACATTACTATACGTGGGATCTTCCAATGACATAACATTTTCACGGTTCAACACACGCAATAAAATTAAAACATAGAGGTTCATTATAAACAAGCTACAACTGTATAGCTTGACAGCCAGAAGTGTTTCAGTCCTTGTTGAGCTGAAGTCCTGTTGATCTGTTGACCTAGCTTTCACAGTATTAGTACTGGGGTAATATTTCTAGAGCATTCAGAAGCAAGATACTCCTGCTAATCTCTGCCACATTATGTCCCAAATAACCATCACCTTAAATGCCAACAGTGGGCAGTACAACATCCTAACTTCCTAGGAGTTGCAAAACAATGGCTGCAATGTAGAATTTGAGGTATTTCTCGTTTTCTTTTATGCTCTAATAAGCAGTAATTTTCATTTAGCCACAGATTACAAGCTAACATTATTTCCAACTTATTCCAGCTCATTTAGCAGAAAGCATGCACTGGACAACCTCTCCAATTATGAACAAGCACCAGTTATTGCAGCTCAATTTCAGTGGCAAAGTTTTGACAGTGTCGTGTAGGTGTATAGCAGAAAGCATCAACAAAATCACTGCCCAGGCACTCCGTACAGATGGTTAATTAGCAAAGCTGAAACATGGAACTCCAGTGTTTATCACTGGGTTAATCCCGATGGTTCATTAAATGACTGCTTTGTAGGCTGCCGGATTTTCGGTACGCAGCTGCTGCATGTGCTCAACTGCACAAGCCTGTACTTCTGCCTGGGCTGCAGCATCCGAACGGCCTAGATGAGCTCGTTCCAGGTTCTGCTTGTGGCATTGCTGATCGAAAGCTGTAAATATGACAGTGTGGCCTACCCATTTTGGAGCCAGAGAGAGTCTGCTGCGTGCGCACTCGGCTGCGACGAAGAGCAACAACATCACTACTGGCGTAGCCAATCGTGCGCCTCTCTTTCTCTCTCTCTCCTTTTTTTCCCATGCATGCACATGGAGTTGCGCCGGAGTTTTCGGCGTACAGGCGACGGATGGATGAATTGTCTAACCATATACAGCTTCACTAATATGAATTAGCAATATGATAAGAATATGAACAGAGTCCAACATACTAGGCCATGTATACCATATGCTTCAAACAAAGTTAAGCAAGTAGTGAATTTCTGCTCCATTCAGTTTCACTCAGGTGCAGGCTACAATTGCCAGGGCAACAGTATTTTTTATTTATTATGAGCAAGTTTTTTAGTGAGCTTCAACACTCTGAGGAAGCAGAAGCAGCTTATGCAACTACCACTTGACAAATGCTGGGTAGCTGAAAGAGGCATGATGCTATGGCAGCAATTTAATGAGCTCATTCACATATTGTAGATGTAGTGCTATTGCACAGCAGCTGACAAAGTGGAAGTATGTACTGCTTCAAAATGGGGCATGGCCATGTGAGTGTGAACACATACCGCATTACTGAAGCGATGACACATGTTAAACAGCGGCTCTGCCTGTGTAATCTTCGTGTACAGTTGTCTTGAACCGCCACTGTATATCACACAGATGCTAAAAATATATGCTGCAATGGCACTGTTCAAGTGTGAATTGGCCAATTTATTCAGTTCCAATGCTACCAATAATACAATGACACCCATAAAATGCTTATCAGAGTTGATGAAGTTTTCATTGTGAAGTTACATTCAAGCAAAAGCGCAGAAGAAATCTGTCTCGATCAACTGAAGCATATTACAGAAATGACAGAAAATCAACTTAACTGCATGCACAGCCCCATTCACTTGGAAATTTATTTTTCACTTACCAAGGTCCACTTGTTTTACACTCAAAGGAAGCTGCCATGATCAACACCACTTTCAAGATAATGTATGCTGCTCAACACTGATGAAGTTGAGAGCCTGACAAAAACGTGCATGATCACGATCACAAAACAGATTGTGAACAAGGCTCCCATGTGCAAGCCGAAACTTCCAAGTTTTTAATAATTTATTCATCTTGGTCGGCATCTGCATTCTTCATTATACTCAACACTGTGCAGGCTAGCTTACTTGGATACTTACACAGCAAAAGCAAAGATGGTTACTGAAAAGGCAAACCTTTAATACGAAAAGTAACATAAGCTTACTAACAATACTGTGTACACTATGTTATTGATCAAAAGTTATCAAACAAGGGATGTCTCTGAAGCTGTTTCGGCAAGAAGACTTCATCCGACAGGCATTGCCAAAACATTAGCTCGAGCGACATTCCTCGTTTGACCACGATTGATCAATTCAATTCTCTGTCTATGTATGATCAGAGCAGACGTCTGTGCAATACGAGAGACATGTGACATTGCATTTCACTTAGCAACCACTCAAGCGTGCTGATGTAAGCTAAAGTATTTAAATTGCTTTCACAGACAATCCCAGAGCTGGTTGCAGACATGGCAGATAAAAACTTCAATCGTCTGTGGTTCCATCATCCGCAAGCAGACCGCATATATTCAGCACTCCTCGAACAAGTTGGCTATGAAGTGTTGAAGACTAAGCAGCTGGAATTCAAATACAACTTTGCATCAACTGCAGAATATAAAGGTAAGTGTCTAGCATGATCCGTCAGAGCAACAAAACTAACTTCAGAGCCTGTTTTCCGCATAAAATAGAAGCTGCCTGTGAAAATTGAGACATGCTCTGGCCACTACAAATGTGCATTGTGTCCACATTTTCATCACAGCTGCAGCTGAATTTATTAGAAACAAAACTAATAGGTCCTCATATAAATGATGCAAGTAAAATTAAAGGGGGATGTGGCAATTGATGCTATTTTCATCATTTACGACACTAATTTGTTGAAATTTACTGCACGAATGCAATCTGTTAGGCTGATATTAGAACCGAATTCGGTTCTCGTATGTTGTAGTTTTCAATTTACAACAGTTGGCGCTATCTAAATGTCATCCCCCAATAAATTATTATAATTGCTTGTAATGCTTACTTCAAAATGTTCACAATGCCCTATTTTTTACTGCACAGTAAGCACAAGAAAATTTTTTTTACACATTATTATGTATACTGCCTCACAAGTTAATTTTGAAAAAGGTGATTTATAAAAATATTTATGACATGCAGACTTTATTATGGACAGCTTTATCACACTCTTCAATGCTTCAAGACTTAATATATGCAAGAAACAATGACTCTACCCTAATTTATTCTGAAATGGCCAATGGACGAGTGACAGCAACTGTGCAAAAACTAAACGCTGAGAAAATGTTGCCTAAAGTTTGGTTTGTCAGAATCATATCAGGAGAGCCTTAAAGCACGCAAAACCTGCCTGCATAGTAGTCTTTTGCTAGTTAGATCATATTTTCTGTAAGTTTCTATGTAGTGCTTGCCATTTTTTAGCAGTATCATGCAGCTTGCCCTTTTTAAATACCTTGCAATTTTATTAACAGCCAACAATCGCATGCAAATGTGCTGTCATAATTGTCTGCATGTCGGCACAATTAATATACTCATAATAATATACTCATCTCCAGGTATAAACAAAACATTGTCACGTGGCATGCTTTCAAAGTTTGCTCAAGTACGTTAAACATGGTCCTACGAGAAAGTTAGTATAAGGTTATATTGCTGTGTAACACCGCACAACTTGGCCTGCTGAACCTACAGAGGGTTGTCTTCAATATGAAGTGTATTTCTTGGCAACTTCGGTCGGAAAGAATGCTTTGACAGCCCCAAATTTAGACAAAAACCTGCCAAACTGATCATATTGATAATTTTTCAATGGTAAAACTAATATCAATTTGCTCACTGTGTTTCCTTTAAAAGCCCTTTCTTTTTCTCAAATTATACTCGACCTCCTGCCTCATTTGCATTAGTGACATAACCTTGAAACAGAAGCACATTTTGCAGTACAACTTAGTTTTTGAACATGGCACTGATGCAATGATTTTCAGTAATGAAACCTGATTATTGAAGCGCAAAACAAGAACTTGGAGCACTACAGTTGCCACTGGGCAACAAGAATTTCCCCTGACCTAGACAGGCTGCCATGCATTTAGACTAACGCTGTGCAAATATTCGAAACTTCGATTCGACCCAAAAGACACTTTTACTGTTCGAAATAATCAAACCCGCAAAAATTGCTGTCCTCGGCTTTTAAGTCCGCTTCACCGCAGTACAGCTGTGTTATGCGGCGAAGCATGCACTCGAGATAAACTATACTTGTCGTGCAGTGAAGCATATCAAAGGAAAGAAGGGGGCACTGTCACAAGGCCCTTGCTGGTGCTTATAACTAGCAAACACTATCAGCTCAAGTACCCAAACTGTGCTGCCTCTTCATGCAACTGGACACCACCAGCAACCAGGTGGAAACCTCTGTGTCTGCTATTAATCTGGCCAAGTGCCTCAAAACATCATTTCCAAACTACAAATTTGACCAAGTAGCAAGCTTAGCAATGTTTTATACCCTTTATTCTAAAGCAGTTGAGTACCACCAAGATACATCAATGGTAAACTGGATTAATAATCTGGCTTTAGAAGCAAGGAAAACTTCAACACCAAGGAAACCAGATATGTCTTTAACAATGAAAGTTTCTGAAGAGGCCCCTTCTATGTCAGCACTGTGGAAACTGATAAGCTCATAAAGCAGCAGCAATTTTCACTTGCTTATGACTGCAATCTTTACTGCCACAAGCACAGGTTGAAAGTTATGTGCATGAAGAAATTTTGGGCCAAGGAGATCCGTGTGAGTGGTGGGGTAAGCACAATGACCATTGCTGGCTCAGCGTGCAAAGAGGTACCTGCCAATACCAGACAGACACTAGTGTCCAGTGAGCAGCTCTTTTCGGTGTCTGAAAGACTAGTGACATGCAGGATAAGCCTGTGTTATTCAAGCTGTGGATTACAATCCTAGTACTATTGGTGGGGTTTCTGCTAGACACAACTAAGAGTCATGATGTAGTGCAGCAAATGAGTGACTGGAGTAGCCAATGCCACCTAAAGACACCAGCCTCACCCATTATATCAGGTCAATAAATAGTGTGCCCGTCCCCAGAATAAAACAAGCTCACATTTGCCATTACGAACATCCATTTTTAACTGATGTCTTCTTTATGCATATGTGGTGTCAGTTCCTAGCTCAGTTGATGCACACTGGCTACTATTTATAAGCCAGATATCACCACCAATAATTTGCAATGCTGTTCATCTTAACATCAGGAGAGGACCATAGGAGGGGTGGATGGCATTGTAAATTTTATGTTTTTAGTGGGTCGTAATGCAGCAGTTTGCAAAGCACTCGTGTTAGTGCTGTACGCACTAAGTCAATGTCACTTGAGCTTGTGGTACCCAAGTCACTTCACTGCATCATGCTAAAATAGAAGTTTACAACACTGTGAGAAAAGTTTTACTCGGGAAATACCACTTCCGATGCTCCTCACCCTGCTGGGTATCCTGCGGTTCATGCTTTTTCTTTTCTTTTCTCCACAGAGTTCCTCGAGACAATGTTTGCAAAGCCCGTTCAACTCGTACCAGACACAAAACGGCCAACATTTGTTCGTGAACTTGCAAAGGCCGCACTGAAGAAGATGAAGAAGAATAAAGATGGCACATACACTTGGATTGTAAAGTATGTGCTTGTCCTAGCTAGAAGGCCAGAGCTACTTTAAGGGGCAGCCATAAACCTTTGGTCAGGTGACATTACTTCGGCCTTTCTAAGTGCTGAAGAGAAATACTCAAAATGTCAAAACACTGCCACTCTCAATGCTCTAGCAACACTGGCTGTCTTATGGTACATTTTACTGGCCACCTTTGAGCGCTCGGAACACATTTGCCTGCTTCATTCAGAGCTCGAGCTCAGAGCACTTGGACACTGGAAGTGCAACTGAAACCCAAGATCACATGGTTGCTCAGATTGCTCTGGGAGCAGCTGAACATTTGGCTGAGGCAGGCTTTCTTTGGCTTTAATCCCAAGAAGGCTCTGCATCACTGCAAACCAACTTGAAGCGTGGTAGGAACCAGTTGAAGGTACCATTATATTTACTTTTGTAGCATTTGCCATTCGCAGCTTTGCAAGTTTCTGTACAGATCGTATATATGATTACTTCTACGTTTGATTTTACATTCAAAACAATGTAGTAATCTCCATGCATATACAGCAAAGGCACCATAGTTGGTTGACAGTAAGTTTTCAGTTATATAAATGAAAAATGTAATGTTGAATTAGAAATAAAGACAGGCTTTTCAATAAAACCTCTAAGCTTCAATACCTAGGGTTTGTATGCTTTTGGTGTTTAATAAAAATGTTCCAAAGAGCGCAACAGCACAGTGCCATTGCTAATGGAGGATACAAAGCAACACAAACAAAGCATGAGTGATACTAAGAACTGACATTTATTGTGACAAAAAAATGCATGATGTTTGGAATGGGCAATTTTGTGTCCCAGCCAAGTCCCCCTACCAAAATTATCGAGCACTTTGGCTATAATAAATATACAGAGCCACAAAATCAATAGGTGACAGCATGAAACCAGAAAAGATGTGTGGCACAAAATGCAATGGCAGCTACAATTTAGGCACAGGCAATACAAAACATGCAAATTCACAGCAATAAAAAAAATGTGCTTATAAACTATATTTACATGGGTCTTCACATTACAGGGTGAAATAGTCACCGGCAACTGTCCATTATTGTGTCTTCCGCTTCTTCTTTCGGCCTTCTGAAATTCCATCCATCTTTCGTTTTCCCTGAAGGATGGAAGGAAGGATGATAAGTATTGTGAAATTAATGAGACAGGCTGCCACAGTCACATATTTTTATGCTGCAGCAGGACTGAAGCACTATAACATGTTTCTGATGTATAGAGGATGTTATAAAGGCCTGCTTTAGCATGAACTTCGCAAAAAATGTTTTCGAAACCTCGCACAAAAATGGCAATGACATGATGCTCACAAAAAATATTTTTGAAATCGCAACATAAAAATGCATAATTCCCAAAGTTCTTATCATGGTAAGTGAACTACACTTAAATCTCGTTATAACGAAGTTGCATTGGCAAAAAACATTGCTTCTTTATATTCGATATTAGTTATAGGCAACACTCATTTTGACTGGAAAAAAATGGTCATCAGATCCATGTAAAAGCACTGCGATTGAGGTGCCTCCGACAGGCCAGCAAAGGGTCTCCTCCTGCAGCTATGCACCGCCACGAAAACACAACTGTGCAATCGGTGTCATCATGCGGTATCATTACAATGGCTTGCCGACTGCGATCCAACGAAGTCAAACTGGTGCTGCCGACAGACTTTGCACACAGAGGGGACCACACATGGACCCACATTTCACCACTACGGCCGTCAGTCTACCCTATGCACTGATCTCATGCTCAGTCATTGACAAGGTCTAGGACACCGAATGTACCGCTCAGGCCACTAAGCCTAACCAGCCCCATTTCGTCAGGAGTTGGCAACCAAAGTTCCAGTTTTTGGCCTAGTCGACATGGTGGCAACTTTGTTCCTGGCTTCCATGTCTATGGCATCGTGCATGCGGTTTATGCCCCAAAGCGTTGTGAGAAATTTAAATTTTTGGTTGCTGTCATTATACACTAGTGCTAAGGGTAGGTGGTGGTGCTGAGGGAAGTCCAAATAGTCACAAAAGTGCCAAAAATTGGGCATATGGAAAGTCCATCTGTGACCGTATCAGGCGTTTTTGCTGCCAGTACTATTTTGATGCACATGTAAGGAAAAATATGCTTGGCTATAACCGATGTCAAGTTGTATACTGTATTTTAGATATTGTTATACAGTGAAACCCCGGTAATTTGGGTTTTACGGGACATAAAAAATGTCCAATTTAACCGAATGTTGAATTATCAAGGGTGTCACGAAAACAAGAGACAAATGGTTACTTGCAACATGCTTTTATTTACTGAATGAATCAGCAAATCCTGTAATTTCATCGTCGACAGCTTTGCACCAAGTCAAAATGAAACTACTTGGATTTTAATATACCATATTTACTCGCATATGTAATGATCGCACTTTATTGTAAAAAAATTGATGCAAATTCGGGGGTGCGATCATTACGCAGGTTAGATTTCCTGCGCAAATAATTTTTTTTCATCCGCGTTTGCTGCGGGATGACAACAGGTCAACAAATAGGCGGCTGCCGCTGTACGTAGTGCAGGACAGCAAAACAAAAATGGCGGCTGGCAAAGCAGGCCGAACGCGCTGAACATGATTTTTTTTTTCTTCTCATGAGTACATTACGTGCATTGAAACAGTTTTTCCGTATCAGTAATGAACAATATCATTAATATTGGCAAGTTTGCAGTAATAACGTAGCCATGTCCACTTTGAGGGGACAGAAATAGAGGGGTGCGCTTAGCTGCCAGTGACATAGAAACACATGGCCAGCATGCTGCGGAAACTACGGCATCCGTCTTCACTACTATCCTAATATGGCACGTTTCCGCTAAGGGTGGGTGAATACGTTTGTGTTACAAGCGTCGGCGTATGAATAGAGTACACTTCTAACGTATCAGTGTAAATGTGACTACTATCGTTGCGGCTCGCGATTTGTTGTGTGCCCACGAGTGTAGATGAGAACTCGAAAGGCGCCTTTTCTGTTGTTGTTGACTACAACCTTTATAAAGCCTACACATAATAAAGGCAAGTTTGGTAGTACCTCTTTTTGTCATGGAAGTGCGGAAAGTGATGAAAGTAATGGAATGGGGCATCTACTTAAGAATGTTTGGTGCATGCAGACCGTTTGGTTTGTCTTAAAGAGTCATTCGCACAGCATTTGACAGACGGTAAGCGCGATTATTATTAGCTAGACTTGGCACACGACATATTGCTTCAGCAATTTTGGGGTGCAATCATTACACGGGAAATAAAAAAATCGAATTTTGACGACAAAATACAGGGGTGCGATCATTATGCGAGTAAATACGGTATGTGCTACTGCTTGCCACAACTACTGCAAACGAAATCGTAGCTGCTATCAACATGGTCGTGGACTACAATTGTGCAGGCCAAAGTGTGCACTGAGTCCTAATGAAACTACTGCTTGCTGCAATCGCTGTGGACGAAACCGTGATCGCTATCGACGTTATCATGGATGGCAAGCACCCAGCTGTGAAACAAGCCGGCTAACACTATGTTATGCGCAGCGATAAGTGCAAGAATAAGGCCTATAAAGGTAAAGATTAGCACAATGCATTGCGGCATTCATGTTAGTCACACACAATTTCCACTGATGACTATGGTGATGCAGACTCTACTGCTTCTTTTTGGTTGGATGCTTGTGCCATTTTTGCTCTTTTACATTGCACATTTGCAGCGCTCCGCATTCACCGAGCTCCGAGAGTTGTCCGAATTATCCCTTGTCGGCCAAATACATTCAAATGAAAGCGTTTGATTCCATTAAATAATACATATGCCCACCAGGACTAAGCGATAAGTCCAAATTATCCGATTTTCCAAATTAACGAGGTTTTACTATATAGTAGGAGAGTACTATCGAATTAGAGAAGCATGACCAACGAAATTTAATATTTACTTGTTTATAGTATCTGATACATTGTTATATAGAGGTTCGACTGTAATAAAGAATTCTGTTCCAAGACCCAACTCCTCCCATATGGTGCACATAAAGGGGACCCTTACTGCCTAGAGTATCACTGAAATCCTAAGCATGTGCAGCACATGCTTGTTCAATGCATGAGAACAATCTACAAACAGCACAGCTATATACTGCAAACATAAAAACCTAATTATGGTGCTATACAAGGTTCCAGTGAACTGCTTGACCGTACACACTTGTTACAATTTACAAGTGCAGTTCATAGCTGATAAAAACAATGGGCAATGATCAATGCTTTTGATCATTGCCTGTGGCCAGTAATGTGCTAAAAGTTTTACCACACCAAGCATTACACAAGTCTCCCAAGCTCTTTGACTGTCTTATTGGTAAGCAGCCAATGAAGCTTTCATTAGGTTTAGGAGCTTGCACTATATATTACATTGGGGTTAGAAAGTAACACAAAAATATGTTGTGCATCCAAAACTATAAGAAAAAGATTGGGGGAAAGAAAAGTGCTGCAAAGAGCTCTTGTGCTCACTACTCAAGCAGCCTTAACTAGAGCAGTACAATGCAATGCACGTTCGTGAGTGCATGTTCTAATTCCAGGCTGCCATGATCACACCAGAAGAAACATTTTACTCCTGCCATGGTCTCCAAACTAATACAAATAATATTTCATTCAATTTTGGATAATGCAGACAGAAGTCTATATTCGAGATGAATTGAAGACTGGTGAAGTTGGAGTTGATTCACATTTACAGGCAGTGTGAACAATGTTATACATCTTGTTTCTTCTGTGCTCAACAAGCTTTCTAAGCTGTGTCCTTTAGTTTGCTGTGGCTGATGGGACTGCCACACTAGGCACAAGAAGCCATTTGTTAAGTGCTGTAGATGGGTTGTCTATGGCATGCTCTTGTCCTGTGGGAAGTTGTGTATCGGCAAAACCAAACGTTGTGTGAACGACCACTTAGGGAAACATGCGCAAAAGATAAACAAGGTGAATAAGGGCGCACATATCGTGGCCCACGTTATCGCGTGTGGGTGTGACGCTCGATTTTCAGAGACAACCATTCTACCCAGGAGCGGTAACTCTCCATGTAGACTGGCACTGGAGGCTTTCTCTATCAGTAAGAACAGAGGGAGAATAAACATGTTTATTAAATCAATGTGTAAGTGAGCCTTCTATCGCATAACTTTATTCTGAGTTCGACTTCTTGCTCAACTGCCTTTGATGTACATGCACATGCGTGACAAGAGGATATATATGTAGAATTCTTCCCTGCCATTAAACAGCTGTTCGTAGTGCTTGTCTATGTCTCTCTTTCTTGTGTCTGTGTATATGATTGCGCTAATTTACATGTTTGGCGCGAACAAGGACTGGGAAATGACCACACAGGAAGAGCACTGATCCTGTGCGAGTTTTCAAGAGGACTTTGAATATACTAAATGCTAGTTAGACTGGACCACACAAACCTTGGGTGTACTAGGGCGGCCACCACCTCTTCGCTTCCTCTCAGCCTTCTCCTTCTCCTCAAGCTCTTGGTTCTCTCGCTCAATGAGGGTAATGAGCGTGTTACACCGTCGCTGCAGCTCCTGCACATTGCATCAGCCAAAGCAAAAGACACAAGTGGGCTCACGTGTTACCACATGAAAACACTGCATCTAGGCACTAGTATCATCAGCCATAGGCAAACTGCAGAATGTTGATCTCGCAAAGATGTAGCAGTGCTTCTTCATGTAGCAGTTCTGGCTTAGAAATGAGAGATCAACACGGAAACTGCATGACAGGTTAGTGCCAAGATTGTGGGCAAAATTAATGCAACATCAATGTTGTCTATAAGACGAATACAGTGAAACCAGTTTATAATGAACTTGATAGTTCCAGGAAAAGTGGTCATTATATCAGTAGTTCGTTATATATGAACTTGCCCTTGAAAACCCTCAGAAATAAACCGCACTAAAGTGGCATCAGCAGTTACAATCCAGCAGCACTTTCGTTTGAGAATCAGATTTTAAGTGTCATTTTTGTTCCCAGTACGTTTCTGCACATAGCTGCAGGTTTCTGCTAAAAACAGCCATCTAAAGAACAAAATGCGGCATCATATAGCTCTTTCAAAATGGCACCCAGTTCCAATCACCTGTCATTTTGAACCTGAAGATGCAGACACCATTTTTTATTCGAGAGCTTGTAATATATACATAGTACTTTACTACCAGCGGGACATCACTGTATTCTGCACAAGACAGCAAATCTTTCTAGTTGGCTGGAAGCAAAACTTTGGAAACTACTGCAGCATGCCACCATTCTGCTCAGACATCGTGGTCTTGGCATTACGACTGCGCGACAGCCATACAAGACCATAAAATTACGTTACCTATGTCGCTTCTGGCAAAAAAAATGCATATATCAGAAAGGTAGAACATCACCACAAACCATTATAAGCAACGCATAAATGAAGCACCACTGATCCGTGATCTCCTGATAATGGTGTAGTAACAGACAACCTTTTGCAACATTGTGGGGCAGCAGCGCATGGTGCAGCATTCTCACCAATTTGGGCGACGTGAATATCAGTAATAACATAACATAATAGCAGACTTGACAAAATAAATGACCCCACCAGAACAGGAACATTGAATTGTGAGACAGTTCCCTTTCAGTCAGAATTTTCTCTGCAACTTAATAATTTCTTGGCATAAAAGAAACACTTTGAGGTCTCCAGAAAGGGTACGTAACATTTGACTGATTCAATGCCTGCCTGTAAGAGCCCCCCTCCCCACTTTGTGACAACAAACTTTCCTACAATATGCTGTCACATGTACAATGTGCCGATGTATGATAAATGCCAAGGAACTTGCAATGCACGGCAATCCAATTCAAGATACACTGCAGCATGGCACAGCTGGCCTAGCATCATTGCCAACTACTCAAAGATCACGTTTGAGAATAATTGCGGATCAGTTAAGGCACTTTTACATACAGATTAAGTTACTTTTGTGTCTGCAGCATTTAGTTTGCATGAATTTTCATTCTGTAGTTACCAGTGGTAATCTTAGAAGCACTGAAAGTTTAGTTTCTCCCCCTACCAGAACACACAGAAAGGCATTTGCAAGGTGCCTGTGAGGTGAATGGTGGATGTTTGGTATGTTCACGACTATTTAAACAGGTAGGCAAAGCTACTTGCCAGCTAGGTCAAAGGTGGTGCTTTGCACTATGACCTGGCCTTCATTGTGGCTTTTCTCACTTTTTGAAATATATTTAGGCACCCCAAAGCCATAATAAAATATAATTAAAGAGCAAGAGAAAGTTATAGGAAGGAGTAAGGATATATCATGAAGTGTTCTGGGTGCCACGGGCTCTTTATCTGTAACTCCCAGATTCACTGAAATTTGGGTAGCAACTCTGCAAGGTCGTACAAGTCTGTGGCGTGTTTTTACTCCTAATTTATGATATAAGCTTTTCTTTAGCAGAAGCTGCACCACCAAGGAAAAAAAAACTGCAATGTGCTAGCATGTGGTGACGTTTACAGACATATATAACAGCACTACTAGGCAACACCTGAAAAGGAAGTGTTGCGATAGAATGCCGGTGAGCAATCATGTCTAAACGTGTGCCCGTGCTTGTTCACTTAACAACAGAAAGACGTGTCTAAGGTACAACAATGAAAACTTACAGCGGCTGTTCGGGACTTGATAAACCAATCGAAACGGAACTGTGGTGCTTGTCGGATGGCAGCACGTAGCTCGTCATATACATTTTCACGGTCAAAGCCCAGCTTGTGCAACATGCAGACGAGAAAGCGGTCCTCCTCCTCGGTGTAGTTCTTTCCCTTGTTCGTGCCATAAGCCATACGCAGCTGATGGAAGGGTGCCCGGTACCGACTCATCTTGGCTTCCAGGGCACGCTTGATGGACGCTCGCCGCTGGATGCGTGCCTCACCCTTCTCAATTTGCCCCATCAGCCGCTCTATGTCCTGCAGCTCATGGCAGCGTTCCCAGAACACTGCCGAGTACTCCATCACCTGGAAAGTGCATGTACAATATATTCGTTCAACTTGCCTGCATGTCCAGAGTTCGTACTCCCGACTAATCACTTCTAGAAATGTCACTTTCTCTCAATGTATAACAACAGCTAGAAAACAGCACCCAGTTACATCTAAATGTCAACAACCTATTTCTAAACAGCATTATATTTTGATTGCTTCAAGTTCCTTAAAGCCACTGAAGTTGCAACCGTTAACAAAACTCAATGGCACCACATAAAAAAAAAGTTTGACAAATACGATGGCTAGGACAGCAAGGCCATTCTTTCAATTCTCAGGCTTTTGAAGAAATCAAGTCAACCACTTGCCTCCTCAGGTGTCTTTCCCTCAACATCTCTGGCAATGCTCTCAATGTCATCACGGCCGTACTTCTCATTGGCCTTGATGAACTGATTGAAGTCTCGCCGAGCCCAGTTAGTGAATCCCTACAAAGAAATGCAGAATTTTGACAATTAGGATAACTAGTTTACACAGAGCAGGGGTATCAAACACAGAGCTTATGTTAGCCATTTGGTCCTTTTATGCCACTTTCAATGTTCTCCTGATTACACAACTGCATTCCCATACCTGCCAACCTGGCGAGATAAAAAATCAGGAGACTTTTTATTCGAGCCAACGGGGGAAGGGGTGGAGGGAGGTTGCATTCACTGTTTCAACTTCCGGTGAGACCGGGGGGTTTCGTTTAAACTTTCAGGCAGTGTTTGGCGAGTCCTTTTGCAGGAATTTTGCAGTAGCATACTTTGATCACTTCAAAAATTTGTCAGAGTAGCTTTGCTCAAAACATGGTCCAGACTGACGGCCCTTCACTAGCAGCAGGTGTTGGAGGGTTGTGTTGCACAATGATGACCAGAATTCAGTCCTTGTTTTTCGGGCCGCGCTAAAAATCCTCTCACACTCTGCCTTGCTATGCGGTATCACGAGTAAATCGAACATCACCTTAGCAACTCGGTGAAACATGTTTTCCATCAGTGTATTTTTCATTTTTCCAACCATAGACCACTGCATGCCCCACCTTTCTTAATTCAGAATGTTCTCTTGAAGACTGTACACCTGTAGTGGGGCAAACTCACCTTCGAGAGTATCTAAAGTGCCTTCAGCAGATTCATTGGAATCTCGGGGCAGCAGCTGAGGGAAACTGAATAAAGAAACGAGGACTCGAGAGCGATGCCTGCGAAATAAATTTCAGGTTGGCCACTTCTGCATTCTTCAGAGTTGCATCCACATCCATAATGCTTCGCCTAGTTGCATTTCGGAAACATTTTCCGTAGAAGAGGCCCAACGTGGTCGCTGACACTAAGGGGTAGGCTGTGTTCGACGAGAAATCCCGTAAACAGGCACTCTACACGCAAGATGCTGTCGTCACAGTTGTTCCAGAGAAAGTTCTCTATGTTGTCTTGCTGCTCATTGGTGTGAACATAGCTTTGATGCTTCGCCGTGAACATCTGCAGTTTCAAGTCGTTTTTGCCACCGTGAGACACGCTGACGTCGCATACACACATTGCACAAAATTAAAAATGTTCTCCTTTTCTTGAAGTCAAAAAGCACAGAAATTCAGAAGTATAAGATCGCAAGAACTTCTGCAAATACCGTTTCTTGGGCTTTGATAGCGTCATGGCATCAAGCACACGAGAATTGTAACTTTACACGGTGCACCGCACACACACGGCCTAGCGAACACTAGCGAACACACAAGCAGCAGCAACAAGATGCATCAAGGAGGAAGGCATGCATGAAATGCAAGAGCTACATTGGCTCTTGCTTTGGTTGGCTTACTAGGCACCGTAGTCGGCTGCTTAGTCGATGATACCGATAGGGCTAGTAGAGTGTACTAGTGCTAGTGCGGCCGTTGATGTTGACGATTACGATGTGGCTGTGGATTCCACGGTGCCGGTTTCGCAAAAACCATTATTGCGCAAACAGAGACCACTTTTCAGGAGATATAAGACAGTGATCGTACAATCGGAAAGTTCGGTAAAAAATTCAGGAGTCTCCCGGGCGAATCGGGAGGGTTGGCAGGTATGCATTCCCCTAGGTCAGCCATAAGATGTCAAACTCACAGTAGGCACACCAGTGCAGGGCTTTCGTATGTTTTCATATGTGTTTCGTATGTGTACGCCTGGCATGTGTTACAGACCCCCGACACATTTAGGGCCCCTGATCTCTGAGTTAGAAGACAGGTAGTGATATAAAATACAGACGCAGGCTCTATTTTGTAATGTGAAACAAAACAACTTCAGAAAGCGTAACCCACCTCAGTAAGGAGCTTCTCCTTCTCTGCAAGCTCCTCCTCAGTCAGTGGCTCTGACTCGTCAATCTTTGCCTGTTCTTCTCGTTGAATGCGGCCCGCATCCGATCCTAGATCAGGATTTTTCGGGACCTGAATATGATAAAAGCGGCTTCAAATGCAACGAAAGCCACCTCAATTGCTGCACAATGGTATTTCAGATCATCATGGATTTACTAAAGGAAGATTTCAAGTGTTATATAGAAAAAGACATGCAGTTGTAATTCAGTTCTCACCCCTGTTGAAAAAGATGCAAATAGTACTGAACACCTTCATGTGCAAAAAAAGAACTAAGACTCTGCTTGTTTCTGCAGCATGTTGGAAGTTTCATGTTGAAGAATAAACCGAAAATTATACCAAACAAAATTGTTCACTGTCTTGTTCACGTGCACAGTGGTTCCACCTAACCACAGTAGTCACTTGCACATCAGAAAACCAGATTTTTAACCAAGTTCACACCTTGTAGCCAATGGTTTTACGGTAATAGTAAATCTCCTTGTCAAGCAGCTCAAACAGCCTTGGAGGAAAGAACTGGAAATCCTGGATGTTCGGCTGCTTTGGAGGTCTGGGTGCCTGTGTGGGGAAAAATATATGCTGTCAGAAAAGAGATGACCAGCACAATGCGCAAGCATAGGGCAATGCAACGTCACCTTGGGGGCTTTTGGTTCGCTCACACGCAGGGCCTCCCTGAAGTACGCGTCGACTGCATAGTTGGCCTTACGCTCCCGTTTGGGTGGTTCGATCCAATTCAGCCCCCCGCTCTGCAAGGAGATGGTAAATAGATGCAAATATTATAACAAATAAATGCTGCAGCACACTTATTGGCACACCTCTTCCTCAGTGGTGGAACAGCCATATGACCTTTTGGCACTGATCTTGGTGCAGGCGAAACTGATGTGGCTCAACAATATAAGTGCTTCTGGTGCATTGTCAAACGTACGTCTATATACCACGTGGTCGCAGTATCTGGTGCAGTGTCAAACGTACTCCTAAATACGACATGGTCGCAGTATTAAGGGGCCCTGATAAACTTTGTTATCAAGTTGTGAAATGCATTTGAAGTTAAACTAGACTAATTCAGAAATACCTTGCAGCAAAAATTACTTCAATGCATTCTGCAGAAGCAGGGTTATTGGCAATCAAAAGTGCTCTCGCTCTTTCTTCAATGCCTGGCAATGGAAAGGCTACGGCGGAGCGGGGCGTGGCCACCATGCTCCGCCAACTGAATGTCACCGTGGTATGCAGTTCAAATGTAATTTTGGACCCTCACGTAGATGCCACTATTTCCGATTTTGGTGCCTAAGACGCACCAAATGCGGCTGTCCTCAGTGAGCTGCCCTGCACTCAGCGAGCAAGCTCGTCATAACACCCTACAACATATGCGGCATCTACGTTACGTAGCAGAGTGCAGCTACATGCAACTGTAGTGCAACTGAGTGCGCGATTGCACTCATGTGCTCCAGTCTGACCATGCTACATGGCACAGACTGGTTTTGTGTGCACCATGTACCATGTGCACCATTTGCAGCAAAGGTCTTGTGACTTCCTTCGCAGTGCAGTCACAGCACGCTCCTTCACCTGAAACACTTTTCACTACTGCAAGCACATCTTAATTATTTTTTCGCCAGTGAGCCGATCACCAGCAGATCATCTGTCCATGGTGATGTAGCCAGCGCTCTTCATCCTCGACACCTTGGCACAGAGTCAAAATGAAACTACTGTTTGCCGCAACAGCTGTGGACAGTTTTCAAGAATGACAGCACCAACTTACCCAGCTGTCCATACATGCAAACATACTTGGGCTTGGCACTCAGAGGGTCGAAAACCAAGTACCTCCTCACCTTCTGTTTCTCTCTGTAGTCCTCCCCTTCAAACTTGTAGACAGATTCCTGCGGAGTGTCAAGGGTAAAGTTGCGCAAGGAGCCCTCGCCAAGCGACTCGAGCTTGGTCTTGAGCTCTTCTGTCTTGCGCTCGCCCTTCTCCAGGATGGCGTCAATGTCCTCATCTGTGATCTCACTATCCTTGGATGCAAAGATGTGGTCTGCCCCATGTCGAATCATGCCCAGCATCTCCTCCTTGCCAATCTTGGCCTGAGCGTCCACAAGCCGGCCTGCATTTCATTTTTCTGAGTCAGCCCCACTCAGAATCATGGAATGCACTTTACAATTTACAGTAAAGATGCTATGAGGCCAGCTTCAGAAGAACAATAAAAGGAAAATTAAACTTCACCACGATAAGGTATGCTGCCAGCTAGGCAGCATGGTTAAGCGGACAAATGGTACAAGTTCCACTCCAAGAAAAGTACCAATAACAAGCCCGTCAGTTACACATACTGATAACCCCAAAGTTTAGTTTTCCCTACAGAGAAACCCCTATAGGGAAAAAAGAAGTAAAGGCAGAGTTTCCCAAGACCTACTCTGTGTGAAGGCATGCCTTGTTTACCAACATAAAATGGAACCGGCCTTGACACCAGCATGGCTGTGAAAAGATAATCTCACTTTGTCTCAGCGCTATGTCCACTGTAATGCTGTTGACTGTGCGTCACACTTTCTGCTAGACACTTTTTAACATAGGATGCCTGCATGCTATATGCGGATATGGCTGCACATACTGCAATGAGCTCTGCCCTTTGTATTCTATAGGGCTCTAACGTAGAAAGGTAGGGTGTGTCACGAATGCCTTTGTGCTTCTCTGTTCATTTTGTGCTCAACTATGCTCTGGAATGGTATTCTCAGCCAATACCTTTCAGAGATGCAATCACTTTCGTGAGATTTTGCGCAACTCAGCACCGAATGCATCAGCGTAATCAGTCGCCAGCATTCCTGGCATAGCGATAAGTTCGCTATCTGCGCACAGTGCCAGAAACGCTGTCGGCCACATACTTCAGCTACTCCAATGCAAAGTATCGCAAAAGTGGTAGCGGTACTTAAATGAACCCTCAAGAATGCTGCCCCTGTGTGCTTGATATATTTGATAAACAAAACACAAATGGCAACAATTATGTGCCACTTTCATTATGAAAACTAAAAAGAAATTCCTGCCTGTGAAGGTAAATTCCACATGTCTCTTTTTTCTACATTACATTTACATCTGCTACATTCCTTCTTTTAGAAATCTGTGGCATGTTACATTCAAGTGCATTTTTTACTTTCTTACATTAAGCCTGCAAAAACTGGGGGTGCATTAGAATCGGGTACATCAAGAATCGGGCACTACTACCCCTCTCCCATCTTGCAACAAAAGAGCATGGAGGAACCTAAAATTTTATAATTGAAGTGTAGTTTCACTTCAGAGTAAATTTAATTTTAATAAAGTAATGTGCCTCATGTAGTATGGAAGCTAGAAATGTTTAAAGAATTTTAATTTACAGATCAAATTGATCACAAATAATTGAAAAAATTTGACTTCAGACATCGAACACCAAATATTTATTTTAAAGAAAATGAAGAAACGCACAATTTCAGTGGAAGCAATAAATTTCACCAAGAAATATTTCTCCTGATTTGGTGCTAAAAATCAACACTGAATTTTAACAAAAAACTTGATGCCTCGCCTTTACGAGTGGAAGACGATAGCATAATCGAGCCTCATTTACATCGCCTTCAATTCGCTTGCCATGGTATTGTCATATAACCATGTTATTACTACGAGCGCGCACTTCGGCGCTTTATGCCGTAGCGCCGACATCATCACTCCTCCTAGCAACCTCCGCAAGCAGTCGAAGCATGCCGCTCCTGTCTCAATGTCAAGCGCACAGGCATTCCTTCCCTCATGGTGGTTGAAGTGTCCAGTGAGAAGCGAGTGGCTACTTCGCCTTTCCTTTCCTCCAAAATCAATTTTTTATACGATACAAACTCATGAGGTTGTTGAAGTACAATGACCTATTACAACTGCCATTAACTTCACATAATTACCTCATTCATAATTAGGGTATTCATAATTACTCATGTAACATCAGTACATATCTCTAACACGTATCATTGAGTTAAAAGACAACAAACCACTCACTATTTTTCTGCCGCATTTTACTTTGAGAAATTCAATTACATAGTTCACTAACGCCTATGCATCATGCGGGGGGCTTGCATTGTTCAGGATGCGCGATTTGGGATAATTTTTTCTCTAACAGACAATGCCACCAACATCGGATTTTCTGTGACATGGGGCCCTTAATGCTGCCACATTAAAAAAACATTTTTTAATCTAGTAACTAACACATGAAAAATAGAAGTGGTGGTCCAATTATTACTACCGAAACCACTGCCTCTCAGTATTGGTTCAGCGTTTCCAGTATAAATAAATTCACATTTGAAATGGCTGTGCAGTGTTCTTTTTTCCAATCAAGAAATGTGCATACCTTACATGCACCACATCCACACTGGAGAGAAAGAGAGAGAGCTAGAGTGTGCGTGCGTGTGTGTGTGTACTGTAACTGCCAACGGTGCTAACTGCTAAGTTCACTATGTGCGGCACTAGATTGAGCACAGACCCACCTTGCTGGATGACCACCGTGTCAAGTCGCAGCTTCACTTCAGCCCTCTCAACAATGCGTTCCTCAACAGTGTTCTCAGTGATCATACGGAACACGCGCACTGCTTTCGTCTGCCCAATACGATGGGCCCTGTCCATGGCTTGCAGGTCAACCTGAGGGTTCCAGTCTGAGTCGAACAGGATAACGACGTCTGCGGTTGCAAGGTTTATGCCCAAGCCACCCGCACGGGTTGAAAGCATAAACAGGAACTTGTCACTGTTGGGCTTGTTAAACTCATTGATGGACAGCTGTCAGGGAAAGAATATAATAATGAACTTGTGAAATGCTGCTGATGTCGACAGAAGAACATAAAACAGGAGTGATAAGAGCTGACAAAAAATGCAAACAGTATTCAAGAGAATAGTGTCATGTCATTACAAGTTGAGAACATACAGCAGACAAAATAAAATTAAGGCACTGAGTGGAACCGACTCCATAAAGATTTACGTGCACCTTTCTTCAACAAAGCAATGTTGTTGTGCTAACATATAGCCAGTTCAATGCTTTGCTGACACTGAATCATTACATCACCTTAAGAAAACTGCTTTTCTGAAAAGCTACTAAGCGAGCCAAACGAAGAGCTATGTATACTGTGACACAAAGCTGTCTAGATATCACTGCAGCAACAATTAAACTGCCCACAACTTTTATGATTAGCAGCGACATAATAAACACTTACACACAGCACTCAGGTGGAACGCTAACTTTTATTTGCTTGTTTCTCACAAAATTCTGCTTACTATAACAAGTAATTTTTTAACCCTTTCGCTGTCACGGACGTACCGGTACGTCTTCGCGCTTCCCCCCCACAGTGTCACTGACGTACCGGTACGTTCTCTATCGTGCGTTCAAAGTTTCGTGCCTGAGCGCAAAGCTGGCGCTCCTGGACTGGCCACGCCATCTGTTGACTCTTTCTACAAGTTCGTATTTTCGCCTCGACCTGTGTAGTACATGTATTGAAGAGTAGGGTGTGACTGCCACTCGCCCCTCTCTCTTTGCCGAGTGGCGCGGTGGCTCCGTGTTCACTGTATCACGCATTGCGCGTGTGTGGTTATGGGCTCAAGGGTTGTTCTGCCATCTCCGCTGGTTTGAAGGTTTTCATTTTTCTTCTGTTGGTGTGTCTGCTACGGCGTGTCAAGTTCAGAGGCATGCGCCGTTGCCTCTCCGAAAAGAATGACTCGATTGCTGCTTTCGCTCTCTCGCCGCACCGTCGCTTCAGACTTGCAGCAGTAAATGTAAAGCTCTTAGAACTTTGTTTTAACCTTTTTCCATCTCCCTCCGTCTTCTTGATCACGCAACGTCCCATTTCTCTCCGTTGTGCGGGCGACTGAAAGCGCATCCTCCCTGCGCGCGGTTACTTTCGGATGGCTGAGCGCGCGAACCTTCGTCTGCTCATTGGAGCAGTGGCTCAATTCCGATTCAGAATGCGAGCCGAGCTCGGATTCGGACTCGGACAGTCTCATGCGAGGAAGAGGGGAGTTCCGCATCGTCAGATTCGGATGTTGAACGGATGTTATAGTCAGGCTTATGATGATGATGTTTACTAACAACAGCTGCAGAACACTGAAATGTGCTATGAACACTGAACACTGAAATTGACTATGTTGTTTGTATACCAATCATAATCAAAAGTAAATTGCTATGTTCATTCCGTTTTATGCTCGTTCCCTGAAACCAAGCCGACACTGGGGGGGGCGTCACGGCCAGAAAGGTCCGACAGCGAAAGGATTAAGAGGCCAGATCGAATAATGTATATGAAAAGAATGTTTTACCGTGCGCTCTTCATGGGGCGTTTGGCCATCAAGACGACAGTAGTTATAGCGCCGCCAGAGGCAGTAGTCTTCCAGGATGTCAAGCATGCGTGTCATTTGAGAAAAGATCAGCACACGAGAGCCCTGGGCTTTCAGCTTAGGCAGAAGCTTATCAAGGATCACCATTTTGCCGCAGTTGTAGACTATGTGCTCATCTGTAGTGTATGGTGGTCCTAGAAAAAGCAGCAACAAAGTGGCAGTAAATCACGGTAGTTCGTATATCTGATGGGTGCACCCTCAATGATCAATCAAAGCTATTTCCTTGCTGGGCACAGTTATGCATGTGGTAAACTTGCCTTCTGACTAAATCAACAACAGTTATTTCACACATCTAGATGCAGTTGCCACAATTATTCAAAGCAAAGAGGCATCAGCAAATTTTATGATGGCAGCTCTGAATGACAACTGAGAGTGCGCACGTCAATGTGCACACGATTAAACTGGCAACCCCATGCATACAATGTTCAAGCAACGCAACAGGCACACTCTGTCGTGCGGTCGTGTTGTAGCATGAAGCAACCACATGAACGCGACATCGGAAAAAAAAGAGTAGTGACAAATTTACATTGTTGTTTGAATAAATGCTATCATGCGCTTGTAAAAAATCTGAATCATACAAGGTAAATGTTCCACTATGGTGTATTAGATCTAGCTTTAATATGCTATCAACCCCTGCAGAAATCTGTCCCATGCGACCAGCGTAAAATGTTGTGGTGCCATCTGGTGAGCCAAACTTAAAACACTTTCGGGGCACTCAGTGGCGTCTCAGGCCTAACAGCATCAAAACAAGCAACCGATCTGAATAATAACGACAAGAGAGTGCAGATACTTTTTCCTCAGCTTGAGATGAGACAAAGTGATGGCTGATTTAACTACTTATTTTTTTGCTGCCATGGCAAAGAGCAAGTTGCAAGAGCAAATTTAGATCGAAGTGGGCAGACCAGTTGATATCTTGCACAATCGCCCTGTCCCCAGCAGATATCGCCATGCTGACTTCCAGATGACAACCTATATTTTCTGGCTGGCAAAAAACTAGCGATGTAACAAGTGACAGCGACGAATCGCTCTCCGCAACGGCAACAGCTGTCGCTCGTCGTTTGTCACCATCACTTGAAAATCACATGCATGCGATTGCGCCTAAAAGCTCCAACGAAATGTTCAATTTTCTTGTTCTCCCAGAATCCCTTCGCAGAAGGCCATGCACTGCCGTTCACAATTTAGCAAATTAATTTCACTTGCAGTCTTGATACAATAGTCTTTTAAATGACCCACACACATAGTGACTGTTAATTCTTTGGGATAAAACTACAACCATTGTATGGTCTTGCTGCTTTGTTTTTACTGAGAGGCCTTAACTGAGGAAGCTACAAGAGCACTGTCTTTGTCAGTATGTATTTTTCACGTGTAGCTGTCCACTATTCAAACCAAAAAAGGCAGAGGATAGTGATGTGATCATTGGTTTATCTCCTTGTTGATGATATGTGGCTTTGTTTTGCGTAAGGGCGGCTTGGCCAAAGAGCACCAGAACAATCTAAAAGGAATTTACACATTGGTGACCACGTGATTAAGGATAGAAAACGTTTTCAAAGGTCAAAATTGCTCAACAAATAAAGCGCACAGCATAAGAAGCCATCTTAAATTATGTAAAATGTTAAAATTTTTATCGCAGTGTCTAGCACTGGTATAGTGCAGCATTTAGTTGAATAATAATCAACCTTTTCAAAAAAATTTTGACACAAATTTAGGGGTGCGATTTGCGCGAGGTAAATTTTCTGCAAAAAAAAAAAATTTTTCATGCCAAGTTTGCTGCGGGATGACAAGTGAACAAACAGGTGGCTGCCACCATAACAGTGCGTGACACCAAAACAAAAATGGCAGCCAACAAAGCAAGCCGAACATGCCGAACGCCAATTTTTTTTCTTCTTGTGAGTACACCACGTGTATTGAAACAGCTTCTTCCACATCAGTAATGAATAATATCATTAATATCAGTAAGTTTGCGGCAATAATGTAGATATGTCCACTTTGGGAGGACAGAAACATAGATGGGCATGCTCAGCTGCCAGTGACACATAAACGCATGGCGTGCATGCTGCGAAAACTGCGGCATTTGTCTTCACTACAATCCTAATACGGCACGTTTCCGCTAAGGGTGGGCGAACATCTTAGCAGTATTACAAGCGCCGGTGTATGAATAGGGTACACTTCTAATGTGTCAATGTAAATGTGGCTATTGTCATTGCCGGTCGCGATTTGTTGCATGCCCACGAGTGCCTTTTCTTTTTGTTGTTGTTGTTGACCACAACCATTCTAAAGCCAAGGCAAGTTTGATTGTAGATATTTTTCTTCTTAGAAGTCCAGAAAGTGATGAAAGGAATGAAATGGGGCATCTGCCTAAGAATCTGTCTGGTGCGTGCAGACCGCTTGGTAAGTCTTGGAAGAGTTGTTCGCGTAGCATTCAACAGATGGCAAGCACAATCATCATCAGCTAGACTTGGCACATGACATATCGCTGTGACAAGTTCAGGGTGCGATCATTACGCGGGAAAGAAAGAAAATCGAATTTTGACAACAAAATTCAGTGGTACGATCGTTACGCGAGTGCGATCCTTATGCAAGTAAATACGGTATATACAGAGCTTTGCTGAAATTGTGGCTGCACTAAGATTAAGATCAAAAGACAGGAACACTATCACAAACCTGACATTCAAAGCTTACCAGCAAGCCATACCTAACCAAACAAAGCATTGCAGCCAGTTTTTTTTTTTTTATAACTTACTAAGTGGTCTAAAATCAGACATCGTACAGAAATGCTAATATCACAATTGATTTAAAAAAGGGTTCTTTCTCAAGGAACTGCTTGAAACTGTAGGAGCGTTAAACCAACTGCATTCTGCACAGTAACCTAAAAGGGGCCCTGCAGCGGGATTTTGACTACCTGGGGTACTTTCACATCCACCTAAATCTAAGTACATGTAGCTAAACTAAGTACATTCTTACATTTCATCCCCATTGAAGCACAGCCTCTGCAGTTGGAAATTGAACACGCGGCCTTATACTCAGCATGTTGACGTCATTGCCACTGAGCCATCATGACAGGTCCTTTTTACCTTACTTGGACAGTTATGTAAAAAAGAACCTGAATGCAAGCCTTCAAGTTCCTAACCCAGCCACAGTATCATCATATGTAAATAGACATAAACAATTCCTTAATTTCACCAAGTGCTCGGTGTGACAGAAGCCTCAGTTACAGCTAATCGATGCCTGTGAACCTCAAAGCTTTCCTAGTAATTTCAATTAAACCCCTGGATATACATTCCAAGCCCTCTTCTTAAGAGGGTGATTTTATATGTACAACATGAAAAAGGCTATGAACATGTCATCATGCACGATGGTCACTTATGAAAAGATGGCACATCTAAGAACCCACCAGGCTCTGCTCCGTCGAAGAGGTACGGATGGTTGCAGCACTTGCGTAGCTGCATGAGGATGTTGAGCAGACGCATCTTGTCCACTTTTCCAGCTCCATTTACAACATCAATGTCCTTCAACAGGCACTTGGTGTACCACTCACGCTGCATCTTCGACAGGCCGACATAAATTTTCACTTCCTTCTTGGGCGGCAGCTTTTTCTCTACCTCAGACTTGAGACGACGCAGCAGGAATGGGCGCAGAACAGCATGCAGTCGCTCCACAAGGTGATTGTCACCCAGGCAATTGTTGGTGTTGAACCAAGCGTCAAAGTCCTGTGTGAAAACAGCACAGCAATGTCATGCTGCACTTTCAATACAGTGACCTCACAAATACAAAACTATGGTGTTAGGAGTTATATATATATGCTGACATAAAAATATTTTTATGCTTCATTTTAAGAAAAATCATACAATGCACAGCAGAAATTCATGAAAATATAATAGCAACAATAACAATAATAAAAAGAAGAAAAAAAAACACTTAAATTTGAAAGTGATGTTTTGACCATTGGTAAGGTTTGGTGACTTTTGGCAAGGTTTTATCATATGTAATTTAGTCATCAAAAGACATCATTATCATAACTTGACAAGATCACTGTTCTTACTCCCTAGCAGTATTTTATCCAGCTTACACTCACTCACACTTGGAAATGGTTTCTAGTCACGATGTAATTCTTGTTTCTGTTATTTGCACACAGTGATAATATGTATTTAAAATCTAAAATAAATTTGCTACACAAATGTTCAAAGAACGAAATGGCATTTGTGTATAATACTCTTTTTACCAGTACAATTCAAGTGGCAACTGAGGCAACAGTTTCATTAGAAGCCATTCTTGACACATAAGTGAGCATCATGCTACCCATTTAGCAAAATAACAAATGAAGTAATTTTCTCAACAGCAGCAATTAACTGCATATTGGCTTTACTGAAGTTTACAGTAGGCAGTCAGTAGACAAGCACGTTTATGAACAATTTGCATTAGTGCTCTTGTAACATAGAACTGTGCCAGAACTATATCTCTGCAGCAAGTTCTCAGCTATACAACTACATTGCACAGATGTCATAACGCTGCTTTAGGGTGCTAGCACATTGAGCAAGAGAAAAAATTGCTACCGTACCTCAGACGAGTTGAATACATCAGGAAGAAGAAAGTTCAGCAGGGCCCAAAGCTCGTGCAGGTTGTTTTGCAATGGGGTGCCAGTCAGCAGCAAGCGATTTGTCGTCTTGAACTCTCGCACAATCTCAGACAACTGCATAGGTAACCAAAGTACCAAAAGTAATAATGAATGGCCGTGAACCAAACAAGAAAGCGCCCTCGCCAAATATAAGAGAGAACTAAGCCAGCGTAAAGTTTACTTTATGGAATAGTCATGTGGCATGATGCAAAACAGCACCACACAGGGGGGGGGGTCCAGACTGACGAGGTCCAGACGTCCAGACTCACGAGGTGCAAAGAGCCGAGCAGACGACGCGAGCGCCGGGCCAATGGCGAACCGCGCTGGAGTCACGTGGCGGGCGCGGCCAATCGCAGACTCCGGCACGACCTTCAATCATTTGCTTCTTGTGCGCTTATTTCTGTATGGTGGAGATAGCTGAAGTGGCAAATTTGAAGACGGAGAAATGCGCTTTCCAACAAGACCAAGATGACGGCATCGGTTGCGCCATTCCGGAGATATTGCGGCTTGAAAAACGCTGTTCTTTCTTGATTTCCGCAAGATTTTTCGCCACCTTGGCTGATAAAACGAATTTTTTAGAGCACTTCTAAGTGGGTTACAGTGATGATATTTGGGTATCAGATAGAAAAAGGGTTATAGAAACTGAAAATGTGATTTTCGAAAAATCGATATTTTTGGCAAGTTTTCGCGATGCGAAAGCCGTGCCCCCCTTAAGGAATGCTTACTGAGTCCCGTGACAATTAGCCTTTCCCATGCTTTACTTCACCGCAATACTTCGCATATGCTTCACTGCGTAACATTGCTGTGTCGAGGCAAAGCTTACTTCCGGGAACCGGCATTAAGCAACACATCATGCTTTCCAAGTGTCAAAGCCCATCGAAGCTTCGAAGCCAATACAAAGGCGGAGTTAGTGCCATTGCTGACAGTGGCGAATTCTTTCAATGAAAAACATGGCACCGAACAGCAAGAACATTAATGGCGAACGTCTGTGGGGATGCGCGACTCTCGCGCGTCTTCTGATATGTTTTTCCCGCATGGCGCGTCTCCTGTAATCCGGCTTCACCGCGAGGCCTGCGTGATGCCCGCGGCGGTCGATGTGGTTGGGGCGCAGTGCGAGAGATGGCGCGAGTGTTGCGTTGCTAACGCCGCCTCACGGCAGGGTTACTTGGGGGCGCAGGGGAGGACGGGCTGGCTCTTCCCCGGCGGGTCGGCGAACGGCGCGGACATCCCGCGCACCGCCGACCCATGCTTCTGCGAGACCGCCTCGCGTGGCCGCCTTGGAATGCGCCACCATTCGCGTGACAGTATGCGCAAACGACCAGGCGTTGGGATCCAGCATGGGGCGAACATATTCGCTCGTTTTCCGGTCGCGGTGAGTCGGACTTCTAGATTTGTCGCGCGCCCATCGGCATGTTTTGTGGATAGCAACTCGGCTAGCAGGCATTGATCTATGAAAGGTGCAATAAATGCCCTTGTGACTGTTTGCACTACTGTGCTGTCGTTCCTTTGTCCCAAGAGCACGGTGTGAGAGACCCCACATCTGGCGCCCAACGTGGGGCTCTTGGGACATCGGACGATAGATTTAACAGTTTGCTTCGTTCGAGACCTTTGTTTGAACCGAAGCGTAGGCCTAGCGTGAATTTTGATCGCTAGCGTCGGCGGCGTGCTTTCTTGAGCGAGGTGATGGTGGCTGTAGTGTGTTTGAACATGTCAACATGCTAAGCCTTTTCGCAAGTGTTTTTTTAATGACATTCGTCAGTACGAGAGCCACGTGGTCTGCATCCTGGGAGAGCGAGGCTGAGCGCCCGCGGAGCAGTGGCAAGCTTGAAGCGAGTGAGTACGGAAGCCTCGTGGGTGGTCCGAATTTCTTATGTAAATAGCTTCTTCTATCTCTGACTCGGATGAAGTCGCGGCTCTTGGAGCCGGGTGGCCGCGGGCCACGGGTGCCACTACGGGCTGACTGGTATTGCGGCCTGGCACCGGGCGCTTCGACACCGTCTAGGACGGTGGTCGCCGTCAACTCGGATGCTGTGTGCACCGAGCAGAGTAGGACCACCTCACAGAGCTGACGTCTCCTCGCGGCTGCCTGTTTTGCGCTCCTTTTGGGTGTTGTTTGTTGGATGCCGGTTGTTGTCAGGGTAGCGACGCTTTAGGCCTAAGGCTTTACGAAGCTGCCTGTCGCACGTGGAGGGACACAACCTGGTGGACCGTGGCGTTGAGGTGTTGCAAGTTGCTTCCCTCATTCTATTTAGCCTCGCACGAATTGAAATTACTCGTTCGACTCAAGGAAGCGAGCTTCGTTCACGTGAACTTCGCATCTGAGTAGCTGCCCGATCTTTTGCTAGCCGAGTTGAACATCGTACCACGTGGGCGATGCACATGCAGAATTCCTCTCCCTTGCACTACTTTAGTGTTTGCCGAGTGTGTTGAGTGTACGCAGCATGATTGGAGTCACCCCTGGCTTGCTGTCACCTGCACATCGTCTGCGCTGCTGCTCCGGACTACGATCGAGCCACCCCGGGCGATGGTGATGCTGTGGCCAGTTCGGCGCAGCAACTTCGGCGGCCTCCTGCATCCAGCAACCCTTGGCGGCGGACAAAAGAGCCGGCGGTCACCGACAGCTACGGCAGCTCTTCCCAGCAGGGCGCGTCGGCGCGAGTGACACTTGCTCGTACCGACTACTGTGTCGTCGTTTCCGGAGTCCTGGCCTGGCATCGTGCCGTCGAGTCTGCAAAGCTGCCGCTGTGACCGGCGGACGCCAGCGGTGCAGCCAAGGACAATGTCGGCTCGCATGCTATGGACAGCGTGTGGACATTTCCTCGGCGCGGCCACTGTTGCGTTGATGTTAGACCATGGGACATGTCTCGCCAGACTATGTGGTGATTTAAGGTTGGGGGGATGTGGGGATGCGCGACTCTCGCGCGTCCCCTTATATGTTTTTCCCGCATGGCGCGTCTCCTGTAATCCGGCTTCGCCGCGAGGCCTGCGTGATGCTTGCGGCGGTCTATATGGTTGGGGCGCAGTGCGAGAGATGGCGCGAGTGTTGCGTTGCTAACGCCGCCTCACGGCAGGGTTACTTGGGGGCGCAGGGGAGGACGGGCTGGCTCTTCCCCGGCGGGTCGGCGAACGGCGTGGACATCCCGCGTGCCGCCGACCCATGCTTCTGCGAGACCGCCTCGCGTGGCCGCCTTGGAATGCGCCACCATTCGCGTGACAGTACGCGCGAACGACCAGGCGTTGGGATCCAGCATGGGGCGAACATATTCGCTCGTTTTCCGGTCGCGGTGAGTCGGACTTCTAGATTTGTCGCACGCCCATCGGCATGTTTTGTGGATAGCAACTCGGCTAGCAGGCATTGATCTATGAAAGGTGCAATAAATGCCCTTGTGACTGTTTGCACTACTGTGTTGTCGTTCGTTTGTCCCAAGAGCACGGTGTGAGAGACCCCACAAGTCGAAGCAGCTAGGCCTAGCGTTGCCGTGGTAGTGGCTACGATTGCAAGCGGACCTGCGTTAGAGAGCGCCGGTTCGAAGTGGCTAGATAATAAAAACTTTGATTAATGGCTTTGAAATGGCTTTGATTAATGCCATTTCGGACCTCCGGCCCAGGCAAAAAATCCAGAAAATGGGACAACAAAGAGTTCTTGCATCCGAAATTTCAGACATTCTTATACTCTATAGGGTACATGGCGGTGCCACGAAGTCATCCGCATTACTGGGCATGTCCCGAAAATCGGGTGTCCGGAAAATCGATCGTTGATTGTACACTGACAGCTCTTCCAACCGATAACACAGCGTCGAAGACAATTCGTTACGATTCCTCTATTCAACTCGAGCCAGCATTAGCACGACTTTAGTTCCCTTTAAATAACATTACAGCTAATTTTCTCTGATGGAAGCACGAATTCCCCCCGAGTTTTTCCCGAGCATTTCCAGAATATTCAAAATCCTTGAAAATTCCCAGTTTTCCCGGTTGGTAGACACCTTGAGTTCGAATTACCGGGCGTTTTCGCTCATTCGAATACACATAACTTTGACGGGACCACAGCGTCAGCTCAAATAAACCAGGAGTTAGAATTAGGCATGTTCGAATTAACAAGATTTGACTGTATTAATAATGAGGAGTGCAACACTACCTTTGATTTTTCATTTTTGATACGGTGCGCCTCATCAATGACAAGGTAGCGCCAGTTAAACTTCTTGAGGACAGCCTTTTCCCGGATGACCATCTCATAGGAGGTGACACAGACATCCCATTCTCCAGGCATCAGTGTGTCGCGAATGAGTGCAGCCTGCAAAAACAGAACAAAAATAAACGGCACCTTCAAGTAAAATATTACAAAAACCAAAATTCATGCTTACAATATTTATGGCGATGGCAGGGTCTGGCTGAGATTTGTCTGTTCCAAGTTTTGTCAATCACACTGCTGATGAAGCAAGTCAAACACTATGTTGTATATAATACACTGTGTGTGATTGTCCAAATGAAATCTTTTCTCCTCTTTTATTTATTAATTTTTAGGGCACAACTTATAGATTGGAGAGGCTGCAATACAAAGCCTGATGATGCCTCATGAATAAGAAACCGAAGGTTTGAAGAATTATACCTGCCAGTTCAGATGTTATCAGCAGAAGCGCATACGTATACCGTATTCACTTGCATAATGATCACACTCACGTAATGATTGCACCCCTGAATTTTGTCATCAAAATTCAATTTATTTCCTTTCCCGTGTAATGATCGCACCCCGAACTTGCCACAGTGATATGTCGTGTGCAAAGTCTAGCCGATGATGATCGCGCTTACCATCTGTCGAATGCTACACGAACGACTCTTCCAAGACATACCAAGCGGTCTGCACGCACCGAACAGATGCCCCATTTCATTCCTTTCATCAGTTTCTGCACTTCCATGAAAAAAAAAGCTACAACCAAACTTGCCTTGGCTTTATTATGTGTAGGCTTTATAACGGTTGTGGTCAAGAACAACAAAAAGGCGCTTTTTGATTCTTCTCGTCTGCACTCGTGGGCCCTCAACCGCGAGCGGCAACGATAGTAGCCACGTTTACACTGATATGTTAGAAGTGTACCCTATTCATACGCCGACGCTTGTAACACAGCTAAGATATACGCCCGCCCATAGCGGAAGCGTGCCGTATTAAGATAGTAGTGAAGACAAATGCCACAGTTTCCGCAGCGTGCCCGCCATGGGTTTCTGTCACTGGCAGCTAAGCACGCCCATCTCTGCTTCTGTCCCCTCAAAGTGGTCATGGCTACATAATTGTCGCGAACTTGCCGATAGTAACAATATTATTCATTACTGACACGGAAGAAACTGCTTCAAGAAGAATAAAAATCGCGTTCGGCTTGCTCTGCCGGCAACTATATTTGTTTTGGTGTCCCGCACTGTTACAGTGGCAGCCATTTATTTGTTGACCTGTTGTCATCCAGCAGCAAATGCGGGATGAAAAAAAAAAAAGTTTTCTTCTCGTGGGAAATTTTACCTGCGTAGTGATCGTACCCCTGACTTTGCATGCATTTTTTTTACAGAAAAGTGCGATCGTTATGCGAGTAAATACGGTAACAATGGCACTGGCACATGTGCCACATATATTCACATGTCACACATGATGTAATGACAGAAAACTATATTTTGGTTATTGCAATGAACAAAATTGCATGGTTTGTAATTGTTCTCTTTGCCATGAACAGCACAGGGAACATTACTCTAACAAATGGTGCAACCTGAGAGACAGTTCTCCTGCTCTTGGTTAAGCAGGCAGAATCTCAGAGCACAATTTTTTACCATTTTGTGAGCACTAGCTGCAGGAAACTGTAAACAGTCCATCTGTAGACTTAAGAGGAATAAGGCAACAGGATCAGGCCCTTTTAGTTGCTGGTATCAAAGAAAATGAAGTATAATATGTTCCATTTCAGCTACTACAATAGCACTGTCTGCTACTAAGATGAAAATCAAATGAATGCATCAAAATAGATCTGCCAACAAAATTAGCCATCATTCTCACACACAGCCCATTGTTGTTTGTGCACGAAACATTCCCCCAATAATATTTCTTTAGAGCCCATGTAGAACGCCCTCAGTGTTCAGAATCAGCAGCAACACCCTCATCTCTTTTCTAATACAGTCTCCAACCGATGAATCGGAAATCCATGATCCAGACATGCTCGTTAATTCGGACAGCTTTGCGGCACGGCCAATGGCCCCATAGACTTAATGTGTAAAGACAACCGATATCTTAGACAACTGCCAGCTAGCTCTACATTCCATTATCTGGACTCGGTCCATGGCTGTAGCGTACGCCAACTCTGTCACCACTATCTTCTCTGGCAACCTTGACGAGACATCAAGTATGGCCTTAGAGATTACACGCCAGATGGCAATCTATGAGTTCTTGTCTTGGTCGCTGCTCTACGCCTCTGAGATTTAACTGCAAATGCCAATCTTGGAGGCTTTGCCTGAATTGTGAGATCACATCAACATCGCAATCATCGCATCCTTTTCCGGGACCCCGCACATGGCCTGCTATTGCCATTCTATTTATTGAGTTTGCATTCTGCCATGCTGTGCTTGTTTGTTTAGTTTGCGTTCCAGACAACGCTTTGCTGGCTCCAAGAAGTTAATAATGAAGTTATAGACAGGCCGCATCAAATGCCACCAACGATGCTCTCACAGTCCGAATGAGCCCGACTCCGTAACTGAAAATGCTGAACTGCTGCCTACCACAACGAGCTCAAATGTGGACATCAGTGATAACCTGCTAGACTGCAGTGAGCCAATTCCTGCCGCCGTTAGATTTGAAGACTTTGCAGCCGTCGACAGTGTGGTTTCGTCGTGTGCCAGACTGAAGGATAACGAAACAACTGAGCAAGTTCTCCTACCATCAACCAGCAACTTTGACTCGGATGATGATGTGCCGTGTTATCCGGAGCCTTCCACATGCAGATCTGACTCAAGCCTTTGCAGTCTTTGCATCGGCATATAGCGAAACTCAAAACTGGCAGAAATACAGGCGAACTTGATTGCACGTAAGTGGAAGTGTGTGCCGCAATGCATCGGCCCCTTGTTCCTTGCACAGGGGCCTTAAAACGTAAATAAAGTGATCTTTCTTGGATACATTCATTTTTTGTTGGCATTCAATAGTTCGGACTTACTTATGCTACCTGTGGAGTCCTAATTATCATTTGTCGACTGTAATGCGAAGAGCCGAAACTCACCCTGGCATTTTGGTCTCCAATCAGGCAGACGGCACGGAGAGATGGACACCACCTCTGGAACTCGCTCATCCAATTGGCCAGGGTTGACTTTGGCACAATGACCATGTGCGGTCCATTGATGTTGCGATAGTGTTTCATGTAGCCCAGCAGTGAGATGGTTTGCAGTGTCTTTCCTAGACCCTGTACAAAAGACAAAATCGTGCAACAAAACATTTATATCAATTTCATGCAGATTACAACTACTCACAAGCTGTTTTATCAAATAGACAAGATGTTTTGTCACATAGTAATGAATGACTGACAGGGTTTAAAAGGAAACTCTGGCAGTTGTTTTGTCACATCAGAGAAATTGTTGTTTCAGATTTCCAAAAGTGCAAGGCAATTAAACTCGCTTATAAGCATAGAAATAATTCTTAAGCAGAAAACTACATCAACATCAAATGTGGACCAGGAAATAAAGAAAGGTTCACCTCACGGCATCCACAGTCAACTTAGAGCAGGAATGCACTGAATACAGGAGCACTATAAGCAACATCTCAAGACAATGTGGTCAAATATAAGGGATTCTGAGAGTTCTTGTGTTGCAAGACTCTTCTTGGTAAAAAAAAGAAACATACAGAAACCTTGCTTTTGTAGCTCATGTTGCTGCCGAAACGTTTAAACCAGATGATAAGTCCTGCACACTTGCTCACAGTAATGAGTTCTGGATGCATTTAAGGACAGTTTCACAACGTTTTGGCACTACCACTGCTACCTCCATTGTGGACAATCACAAGCAGCAAGAAAAGGATGGGCAATAGAAATCCTCTGTTCAAAGGCATGAATCCAGAGTCTGCATGCCGACTTAAAATTAATTTGAATATTCATTAAGATAATGGTCTCCGCAATGAATGTCTAAGCAGAAAACACTATAACGGCCATAAAGCAATTTTGGTCACGAGGCGATTCCAGACTTATGAAAAAAAATGCTGTATGGTCACAGTGAACAGTGAAGTGACCCACACATAAGAGTTGATGCTGGAACTGCTCTGCACTTACCAGCAGCAAGACAACTTGCCAGGCAACACTGAATCGCTGTAAACATATCTGCTAATGACTGCTACAGAGTGCCAGTGTGGTGCTACATTGAACTGCGAATTACTTTTATAATTGAAAAATCCAACACAGTACTGCCACCCATTTGAAGCACGAGAACACAAACTCCAAGACTGCTGTGGGGACTGTAGTTTATGTATGCACTCTGTTCCAGCAACTCTGACACCACAAATGTGCGGCACACTACAAACTTTATCGTCAGTCTAACATTTTCAAATTGACAACACCCATTCCCATAAATGTGTTGACTAAAAGACTGCTGCTGTGCGGAGTGCATTAGTTCATTGGCAAAAACAAATGTTAGCACTTCTTTTCACGTATCTGTAATCACTTAAGTTGATCTACAGATACGAAAATATTGTTAAGTGCACCCTGACACAATTTACTCTCAATAACATCAGATCACAAGAACACAGCTGGCCCTGTAACCTGCTAACTCAACGCACTCTTTAAAAAGTGTGTGTTCTTTAATCAAACTCTAGCCTGTTTCAAAACAGTTACTGCCATCATAAGTCTCACCATTTCATCAGCAAGGATTCCGTTGATGCCATGTTCATACAGCGAAATCATCCAGTTAAGGCCTCGGATCTGGTAGTCACGAAGCTCACCCCCTTTGATATAAGTAGGTGAGGTCTCAAAGCGTGTAACTGTAATTTCCTTTCGACGGCTGTCCGAAAGCAGCTCTTCATCTTCTTCTTGTTCTGTCATCCGGTGTCGCAGGCTGCCACAGTACAAGCGAAGTTAAGCAACAGCACATTCAGATATTGTTTAAAAATATTATACTATTTTAAGCTACAAGACCATCAGCCACTTGCATATGGTGTGAGCAAAAATATAAAGGTTGTTGCACAACTAATCATTCCTTCATATAATATTTTGAGACAAGGAAAGTGGCTAACAAGAGTGCGGCAATGACAATTTGCTGCTTTATCATTTCCACAGCTGCATATGACAACATAAGGGCTATGACAAGCATCTTTCCAATTTACATGTGAACTCATGGTAAAGCAATAACTGTCCCACACAGTAAGCAATGCAAGTATCACCAAACCAGCACCTCAGTTTTCTACTAAAGATGGAAATGCAGAACAGTAATGTGCTGCACATATAACAATGACATTGGGAAAAGTCACAGGCCTGCATGGCACATGCAGCTCAGTCACAGCGCAAACTGGAAGAGCGGCTTCATAGGAGATCCATTTTTGGCAGCATGCACTAAAGGGTCTTCGTGGCGAAGTCTCTTCGCGACATTTACACGAGAACGATCTCAACTGTCTGCCCGGCGTCAATGGTGAGCTGCAGATTGTGCTGCTCTCTGCGCAGCAATCTGTTGAGCCTGACGATTTATTGGCAATCCCTTTGAAATGTGGCAGTGACACAGTCGCCTAGCCAGCTAGATTTAATCAGGTATACATGTTTTTTTCAGTATAGCATTTCTGTATACATATCCTTAATCTTCTTTTACAGTGAAACTGTTAAGGGCTACTTTCCCCACTATTGTATCTGCGTAAAGAAAAAAAAATAACGAAGATAGTGCATTGCTGGGCCGACCCATGGCAGAGGTGATGCAGGCGTTAAGCGCTCCCCATACGTGCGCCGATCCCAAAGATAGTGTAATGCCAGGCCAACCCATGGCAGAGGTGAAGCAGGTGTTAAGCACTCCCCATGTGTAGGCCAATCCCGAAGATAGTACAATGCCAGGCCAACCCACGGCGGAGGTGCAGTTCGCCATTAAGGGGCCCACATAAACAGCTTCATTGGTCATCCTTCTTCACAGAGTTGAAGGGCACTGAGTTTTTCCTTCTTCAAACCTTCTCCATCTACCTTGTACCGCTACCTATGCTGGTTCGATGGATGGATGTTGTCAGCGTCCCCTTTGGAACAGGGCGGTGGGTTGTGCCACCAAGCTCTTGCTATTATACTGCCTAATGTCCTACCTAGGTAAAAAAAAAAAAAAAAAATTTTTTTAAATGCACGATGTTGCCATAATTAAATTTTCTGACCCGCTATTGCGAACTTTGTTTTGTATGTCTCCCGTTCTTTTTTTTTTTTTTTTCCTACATTTGTTCCACCAATGTTCCAATCGCCTCTTACTAATATCTACTGCAGACATATTTACTTTCCCCCCGCTATCGCTGAACCCAAGGGCGTCAAGGAGTCTATTGGTGCTTAAATCGGCCGCTGGGCAGATATCTTCACATTCTAAAACATGCTCCATCATTTCCCTAGCTTTACCACAGCAAGCACGATGCTTCTTCTTCCTTCTTATCTCGCTTTACAGGTGCTTGTCCTAAGGCATACTGATCTTGCTTCGAAAGGTAATGAGCTTCCCTTTGAGCTATTGTTTCTTTCCTGGTTTCGTTTTTTCCTCTTACGTAGTTACTCATGGTAGGTTTCTTTTCCAATGCCACCACCCATGAGATTATTTCAGCCTCTCTGACTTTCCACTTGACATTCTTTGTTGCTGTGTTGCTCACGCTACAGGCCACATACTTGCTGGTAAGCTTTTTAGTTCTTTTCCTCCACTGTGAATCAATGTTTTTTCTGTACAAGTACCTCAACACTCTCCCAGCTCGTTTACTTTCTTCAATATTCCTCAGTCGTTCTTCACAATTAATTTTACTGTGAGCTTCCCTCACTTCAAACTTGTCCAGCCCATAACACCCTGCACAGCTTCATTTGTAGTCTTCCCATGAGCGCCTAATGCGAGGTATCCCACTGACCTATGGTTGCTATCGAGTCCTGATTGTACCTCTGATTTCAAGCAAACAACCGCATTTCCAAAAGTAAGTCCTGGAACCTTTACATCTTTCCAGATAACCCCGGTGCACCTCATACCTATTTATCACCATAGGGCTCTGTGCTTATTATGGCTGCATTTCTCTTCCGCTTTACTGCTATTGTTTTTTCCTGTGTTTCCATACATTTATTGCCTTCATTTATCCATATACCAAGGTATTTATATTCTGTTACCCAAGTTACTTTCTGGCCCTGTATCGCCACTGTCTGTTCACTGTTTTCATTGAATACCATAACACCTGATTTTCTAAAGCTAAATTTAAAACCTAAATTCTCGCCTTCCTGTCCACAGATATTAGCCAGACGTTGAAAATCACTTGGCTTATTAGCTAGCAACACGATGTCGTCCGCATAAAACAAACCTGGAAGCTGATGCAACTGCTACATGGTGTGCCACCTGGTGTAATAATATGCAACTGCATTACAAAGTGTGCACATATCAACGTTACATGCAGCGCACATGCCAATTGTGTCTTCTTACGCACTAGGATGTGCTTATAGAGCATGTTTCCGCTGCAAGCTAGCGAGCGCTGCCATGGCTCAGTGGTTGAGTAGTTGACTCCCACACAGCGGGCCCGGGTTCAATCCTGCCGGGAACTGGTTTTTCTTTTTTTTTTTCTCATTCCTGGTTGTAGCTGCGACAGACACCAGCGGCGGCAGACATCACCAACCGAAACAGCTATTGGAATGAGCCAATCGCATTGTTGTAATACTTACAGCTTACACTGTAATACTGTCCTAAGTCAAATTTCACTTGGCCTCAGCTTTAAACTAGATATTTATAATGCACAACTTTTTTTTTTAATTTCAATTAATGCTATTAAGTGCAAGGCAAAACAACATTTAAAAACTTCAAACAGCTGTATATGTAACAAAAGAGAGCGCTTCATTATATTGCGTACGTTGAACAAACTGTACACACAAAGCCCCTTTCTATCAAATATAAGATTGTGTGTGCACGTAGTATGGGTGTCAAATGACTCAATCTGGTTGCGATTGAGCCTGTTCAGGTTCATATTCTTGGTTGCAGTTGGCTCCCTTGTGCAAGCTGCGAAAGGGAGCCAATCGTGATAGAGAATTTCGATCCGCATCAGATTCGATCATGATAGAAAGTAGTTGTGCGACACTGGTATAACATGTACTCACAAAATCTAGCAAAGTATAAACAGGATTTCAATGACCTTTTTACATGCATTTTTAAAACCCCTAACAAGGCCTATAGTTCACACAGTAGTGATATTCAGGGTCTGCCGTTGACATGCCTTAATTTAGGAAAACAGATATTTATTTATGTTAAACGAACTTCATGCTAATGTAACCAATTGAGTAAACACTGGCAGGCAGCTAAGGCATTTCTTGTCACAAGATCATGCTTTCCATGTGCGCAAAAAATTTGTGCATGTCACATGTTATTGCATTGTAAATTCTAAGTTTGTTTAACTACTACTATTGTACAAAAAAACGTCACCTTTCTCAGTTAAGAATTTTTGTGAACTGATTCCTCACTGGGACTCAAAGCTCAAGTAAGTGGACGGAGCGACCTTGTTTCAAGCCCTTCGTCTTCCCCAGATATACTTTTGCAAATGGAATAAAAAATGGTTGCAAAGAGTGCTTTAAAGAGTTCTTGCAAAGAGTGCTTTACTAACCAATTCTTCTATCATTCCAGAAAACACAGTTAAAAATACTACAGCAACCATAGGGTAAGTTCTGGGCTTAACAAAAGAAAAGTAGCGTCACTTATAATTTCTAACATTGCAATTTATGGCAAACATTACTAGGCACACTGCATGGCACCGACAGTGCGAATTTTTTTTTTTTTTTTGCAGAATAGCAGGTTGTCTGTGCATACCAAACGCAGATGCAAATTTCAGAAATAGATGTATCAATGCACTTGCTTGGACAGCTATCATTGCATTGTGCAAGTAGCAAAACAGTTCCCAAACGTTACACAGTAACAACTACGAAAAATATGCATAGAAAGCCTCAAGAACTGCACAACAAATTAAAGTGACAGGCATGACTCACTCTCCCATGGCCGCAAGTTTAGCTTTCTCATCATTCTTCTTCAACTTCGGCCGGCCTGGTTTCAGCTTGAGAGGCGACGTGACACCTTTTGCCGCGCTACTAGTGGTCATAAAATGGGCGAAGATTTCCGTTTGTTGTAGCAGGTAGTCGAAACGATTGCCCCTGTCCAAATCCTAATAAAGAAGTGCAGAATGCGGTGCTCAGTAAGACATGCGAAAGTTGTTCCGACAAGCTAACTCGGCTATACTTTAGGCATCTTACCAGCTTGCTATCGTAGTCCGTTTCATCCTTCTTTTCGGTCGCCAGGCCCTCCTCTTCATCAGGCGTCTGCAACACAAAGTACACCGGACGCTTAGATTAAAAGTACTCAAAACGGCGCGGCGAGTCCTAGGCAACGGCAAGCGACAACCGACGTCCTTGTCGCGTCGTCGCGGTCAGCTACTGGTGCTGTTGGTGTGCTCGACTTTCAGGTGACAGACGGATGGATTAAAAACAGATTGTTGTACTACACATTAAGAAGAACTGCAATTTGCTCCAAATGCCGGTTATTGGAAAGTCCGCCAAAACTCCACAACACTACCGGAGGAAGGCTCTATGAAGCGCTTCGGAAATCATCCCGACACTTTGATCTCAAGTTCGCCTTCGCAATTTTCGATCGAACAGGTGCCGGGAACTGCACTGAATACCATATTTCCTCTGTAATAGGAAAGTAAATTTTGGCCCATTCGCTCTGAGTAAAGGCCCGCCAATTATTTTTCACAAACACATGAATAATGACTTTAAACGCACCATTGCACAGGTTCATCACATAAAGCCATCAGACGAAATCTGTATCCATTCTATTATCTTTCGATCAACTTACATATGCGGGTATATACATCTTGAAAGAATCAATGGGACGAATGACAGACTAAAGTTGAGCTGTCGTACGGTCACTGCAGACTTACGGATTCCTTTGTACTCTCCGGACTTTCCTCCTCCTCTTCTTCGGGCATGGCCTCCACGATCTCTGGATTTTCCTCCAGCATCTTGGCACTGTTAAACGATTGGCTACTGATCGTTTACCTTACGAATTAACTAGTACAAAACGCGCTACAAAGCATGTGCACTAATTCCCGGCAAAATGATGCCAGCCCTAGCCTCGTCCCGGGACGCAGCGCAGCATAACTAGTGTAACAAAGTGCGGCAGATGTCGCTACCATCAATAGCGTTTCTTGAAACCCTCGAACCAAGTATTTGGCCAGCAACTGGCACGTGCGCGCATTGCGTTTTGGTTGTTCCAAGTAGTGTTGTCTGGTATTGTGGCCATTTTGGTGTGGAGTGTGGCGCGTAGTTGACGTAGTCGCGAGAAGAGCAGACTGTGGCCGCACCATGAAGGCGAAGCGCAGTGGTAAACCTGCTGTTAAACAGCCGGAAAAGGTAAACCCGTTTGAAGTGAAAGTGAACAGGCAGAAGCACGATGTGCTCGGTAGAAAGTCGAAAAGTGACCGTGGTCTTCTTGGTGTTTCTCGAAACAAGGCGATCAAGAAGCGCAAAGCGACTCTACTGCAAGAATACGTCTTGCGGAACAAATCGAGTACCTTCATGGACAAACGGATCGGTGAATTCGACTCTGCTATGAATCCTGACGATAGGATGGCAGCGCGACTAGCCCAGGAGCGCAAAATTTCACAGAAGAAAAACGTATTCAGCCTCAATGAGGAGGAAGAGTTGACGCATCTCGGCAAGTCTATCAACGACATGGAAACCCACGACGATCCCCGCAGTGACGACGAAGACCTTTACGACAAGTTGGGTCGGGACTTCACCGAAAAGACAAATTTCGGTGGATTTCTCACGAAAGCCGATCCCAGCAGCGATGCTGCTAAATCGCGACGAGAAGCCATTGATCAGCTCATTGCAGAGTCAAAGAAACTTAAGTACGAAAGGCAAGTTGAGAAAGACGAAAACTTCGAGCTTACGGAGAAGCTCGATAAAGACTGGAAGGAATTCCAGAGTCTTTTAGCTGCCTCCAAAAACAAGAAGAGCGCCGCAGGAGACAAGGAGGCCAGTACAGATGAATACGACGTGCTAGTGAAGCAGCTCAAGTTTGCACCCTTGGCTGGACAGGCTTCCGAAAGAGTGAAGACAGAAGATGAGATTGCCCAGGCGGAGAGAAAACGACTCGAGAAGCTGGAACAAGAAAGAAAAGCCAGGGCTGAAGGGACTGAAGCGAGAAAGCACGCGGATAAGAGGCAATTAGCCTCTGCTGACGATTTGGACGACAGCTTTTACAAGCGCGAGCGCATCACTGCAACCACGAAACAAAGTGAAAGCGACGAGGACGAGCCTGAAGAAAATGAAGAGTCTGGCCGTGTCACTGTTGAGTCGAAAGAGGAGTGCGACAGAAGCGCTGATGAAGACTCCGAGGAGGGGGATGATAAATCTGAAGATAGCTACGCCGATTTGGATTCTGACAACGTTGCTAGTAGCGACGATGAAGAGTTGCGAGACGAGACGATTAACGTGAGAGGCACCAACTCAAATTTTACACCTGCCAAAGATAAAAATCTACTATCTGAAGTGCAAAAACTAAATGAAACAGGAGTGGGCAAGCAAAAGCTAACAGTTGTTGATGTACCTGATACTGAAGAAGAGTTTTTAAGGTTGCTCGGAAAAAAGACTGCAGACGAAAAGGCTGCCCTCATTGACAATATGATTAGAGGCAATCAGGCAAGTTCATCGTGCAAGAAGCTTGAGAGGCTCTTTGTGTTTCTTCTTCAACACATCAGTGATGTGGCAGATGTCGACATTCACCTGGTGGACAAACTGTGCCCTCACATTTACTCCCTGGTGCAGCTTTCCCCAACAACGTGCGGCCACTTCCTTTTAGACGTAATTTCCGAAAAGGAGGAAGAACTTCAAATTCTCTTGAGTAAGAAGGCTAGGTTTTCAGTGCCTTTCCCAAGTTTTAGCACTCTGGTGTTCTTAAAGCTTGTAGGGCAGTCCTACTCTGCTTCAGACTTCTCGCACATGGTTGCTACTCCAGCAATGCTTTTTGCAAGTCACATGCTCACTTGTTGTGGACTTAAGGAGCCTGTAGACTTTCTAAGAGGCATCTTTGTAGCCAACGTTTTTCTCGAGTATTTGGCATATTCTAGGCGCTTTTCACCGGAGCTCCTCACTTTCCTAGCACGGCTTCTTTCCCACAGTGCCTTGAAGCTTGAAGATGAGGGAAGTGCAACAGCTGTCAGTGAAAGTGAGCTTAAGCTTCCCTTGAAAGCTTTGGGAAGCAGCCAGGTGGAAATGACTGGTGTGCTGAAGCTTAAGATAGTCTATGCTGGTGTCAAGCTCATTGAAAAGTGTGTATGTTTGTATGAGGCACTGCCTTCATACAGGGAGCTGTGTGATTCACTGTTGGCTGTATGCCAAAAACTTATGGAGCCCAGTTACCCTGAAAGCCTGAGAGGTGTGATAGAGAACACACTCATCAAGCTTGACTACAAAGTTGAACGCAAGCCACTGAAACCAATCAAAAAGCCACCACCGACAAAACCACTTTTGGAGCCCAGGTTTAGCATGAAGTATGATGGCCGCAAGCACTTCTCAGGTGGCGAGAAAAAAGTGCAACTCAAGAAGCTGAATTATCAGTATAAGAAGGAAATGAAGGGAGCCATGCGAGAAGTGCGTAGGGACAACCAGTTTTTGGCTCAGCACATCCTCAAGGAGCAAATGGCAAAGGATACCGAACGTAAGGAGAAGGTGAAGCGCATTTACAAAGAGCTTGCCAGTCAGGAAGGTGAATACAAGGCACTGAAGAGGAAGAAAGAAAAGCTGTCAAATTGCATGTAAATAATGCATTAGGTACATAATGTGTAATATATTTTGCCTGTACTTGCAAATTGACATGTAAATACTGAAATATACTCTGAACTTGTGTTGTAATACTTTTAAGTGCAATAGCATCTGTTGCACTCATTGCATAATTCTTGTTTCTGCAATTTCTGTCACACCTTGAAAAATCCACATGATGTCCTCCAAGGACCAGAAAGAATGCCAGTTATGTAGTCTCTGCAGAAGTTTTGAAAATGCCACCAGCCAAAATCTCAACCCTTTGATTGCCCAGTTTTTCTTTCTCTGGCTGCTTCACAGCCCCTGCCAGGTTTTTGTTGAGTGTTGCTTCAGTAGGTATTTCAGGCTACATAAACCTGGTCTTTCATTGTGGTTTTCGTCCAATTCATAATTTATAAATTGTTCATATATCTCTTCACTTGTTAAAGTGTTGGTGGACCTGCCACACTGGTGTGTCATGATTGCCCCCTAGAATAAAGGACGTGGTTGCCCTGCTGTCACAGAGCACCGAGACATTTGCTCCACCTGTAGTCAGAAATTTAACTTGCAAGGCTTGTGCATGTTTAGATGTCTTCTCCGAAGATGGCACAATAGGTACGCAATGTTTTCTTTCTTCTTTTTTTCTTTTTTTTTACAAGTTTCTTTTGTAGAGGTAGTAAGTGTGGTGGTAACTCAAAAGGAGTATAATCTGGAGTGGCAGTCAGAGGGTTAAAGGGAAGCTGAAGCACATAAAAAAAAAAGAGAGAATTTTCAGCAAAAAACAATTGTTTGTCCTCTAAATGAGATCAGTTTAACAGGCCACAAGTCACCACAAGTTGCTTTAATTTAGCAGAAATGAGCAGCACCATCTGCAGTTGACTGCGGGTCGATTAATGGGTTCTGAAGGTGAAGATGATCGTGGCGTCGTCCTCGGCATTGGCAAGGCGCATGATTTTATAGAACACTCCCATAACTTTTTGCTGACATCTATCTCGAGGACGGTCTCTTGCGCTACGCACAGTGCACGAGGGTGAAGAGCTTCAACGAAAATTTAAACAGTGATTGTGGCACTGCAATATGTGCAATCGAGAAACTAACTTTGGATTGGAGCCTCCTAAAGAGCCATGATATCTTGAGACATCTGGTGTATAGCACTGCATCCATCACAATGGCTTAAGTCCTTAAAACAGCATGTAAGATAGCAACTATGTTTTGTTTTTTTTATGTCAAAACTTTCCTTTATTCAAACATAAGCAGTCATTTTAGGGCATACAGTTATGTAAAATGCAAGCAGTACCACCAGTGGGTTGCTGAATTTGGAGAAAATGAAGGTCTGCACTCAATGTGTAACTGTTTCGTTTGTAAGCTTGTATTCTCTTTGTTTACTCGTTATATTTTCTGAGCTAACATTATTGTGTCATGGGAGAACTAAGACTTCTAAAGACCTTACATGCAGCTATGATGATGGTTTAGGCGAAGCCATGCTCCAGACAAGTCAAACCTCCCATGTCCCAGCATGTTCATTGAGTTAAAGCACCCTGTAGGAAGCCTGCACAGATTGTTGGTGGCAGATTTCCTTCTAGGCACCTTTGTCAGCAACATGCAAGATAGCACAGGACCTATAGGAATATAGCAGTGCACACATTGTTTGTTGGTGTGCAGTGGCAGGTAGTATGTTCAAAAAATGTGTGGCATCTCGCATGCTGCACAAAATGCAAAACAGGAACACATGGAAAGGCAACATGGGAACATGTGCACAAACATATTCACGAGGAGGTGCAAAACGTGCAGAATTCCTAATGCATAAAACCTTTATCTGATGTGCAGTAGCTATGTAGTTCTTAGATTTAGTAGGCTATAAAGCTTTGGCTAGAATGTGGTGTGGAGACCACATTCTACTGTACCTTGAAATGTATGACCACAGCGAAAGATCCAAGCAAAAAGAGAGAATTATGTGCCAATAACAAATGGTTCTGTTACTGCATCAAAATAAAACGCAAGAAGACAGACAATGCACATTTCCCTTTCTGCGCTCAGCGTGTGACACTGGTGCAAATCACTTGCAGGTGCCCATTCTTTTGGTCTGCAGTTCATTTGGCGCCTTCTCAAACTGCCTACATGCATCACGCATTTAAGTAATAAGGCTATAAAAAGGCGCCACAGTTTGTTATTTGATGCTTGCGTTTCACTATGGTACATTATTACACCGGCAATCTAGAAAAACTACAGCTCACAGAGGTTGTAATGCTACTGCGTGGCTGTATGCAGCTACAAAATGCTCCACCACATGGTCAATAACAAAGGACGTTAAAAGTTGAGCGCAGTTGGCCAAGAGTAGAGTAAAGCAGCAGGATCAAAGCTTCCCTCTCAAACTGGCGAAGTTATAATTACAATACTTCATTTGAATTTGAAATTTATTGCATATATAAGATAAGTACATTTAGACATGGAATATGTACAGGAGGTCTCGTAGTCGAAGACTAAGGGCGAGACCTCCTGTTAACACTCACAAGAGGAAAACAAGATATGTAATTACAGCAAACGAGAAATTGGTGCATACATGATTAAGAGCATACATACGTCATAAATAATGAAACATAGGTATGAAAAAAGAAAGAAAAGCAAATACATAAAATGTATAAAAAGTCAACTTTATACATATTGCAAGAATGTGCGCAACTCAAGTTTATATGAACCAATGGCATAATAATAGTATCCTTTAAGCTTAGTAAAGCAAGGCATTCCATAGTGAAGTTGAATCAAAATTAGCGGCGAATTTTCCATAATTAGTTCTTGGTTTAGGCAACAAAAAGTTATTCTGTGAAGCGAATCTCGTAGAAGCGACATGGGGGAACTGATCTGGGTTAATAAAGGGCTATTGAAAGTTTTCCATTGACGAATTTATAAAATAAGATTCCAAGGGAGTATTTGTTTAAGTTATGCAGTGGTAGTGTGTTGTGATCATGAAGCAACAACGAAGTGTTAGCTGTGGGATTGTTAAATGTTGTGATGCGTATAGCCTGATCTTGAATGTGCTGCAATGGGGACAAATACGAGGGGGGTTAACCCTATGTAGAGATAGGGTAATTAAAATGACCGTGAACAAATGAGTAATAAAGTGATAGCAGGGTTTTAATATCAAAGTATGACCAAGCCTTTAGTAGAATTTTAATGCCGCATACCGATTTCTTCATTAGTGAGTTAATATGCGTAGTAAACTTCATATGCTTAGCCAATTTTACCCCCAGTAATGTAGTATTGTCAGAAGCAAATATTATGTCATTACCAATGTGAGTAGATGGAGTGCCAGAAATGTGCCTATTGTATGAAGAAAAAATAAAATTAGATTTACTTGGTGTTAATACTTCGTCCATTACTCTGGCACCAGTTCAATACACAGACGGCGTCTTTGTTGATTTTGGATAAGAGTAAGCCTATACATTTATTTGCACTTAGTATGGTAGTGTTATCAGCATAGAGTGTACAATTAGATGAGCGTAGGCATAATGGAAGGTTATTGATGTAGATCAAGAATAAGAGAGGACCAAGAGCAGAACCTTGCAGTGCACCAATATTAGTTACTTTAGGTAATGAGTAAGTGCCAGATATGTATACATACCAATTGTTCTCAATTGATTCTAGCTTCTAGAAGTCTTACAACTAGTCAAACTGGACAATTAAAAATAGCAGCAGAACAGTAAGGACATACAATGTCTTTCAATGTGATGTGCTGCTCCAACAGTTGACTCAACAAGACACCTCTTGATACAACTCGGTTTCTTTTAAGCTTTCATTTTTCCTTTTTTTTAATGGGTCTGCACTAGAATAGTCAAGTGAACAAAAACCCGTCTGTTGGCTTGTGTATGGCAAGAGGGGAGAGGAAGCCGATGCAGAAAGAAGGGGAGAAGGCACCTGATGGAGGCAGTGCGCTGGAATGTGCCCCATGTAGTTTGTGTTCGGCTACCAGCAGATACTCAAGTACTAAATGGTGCTAGATGTAGTGTGCTTAAAAGTTATGGAACAGTACAGAATAAGTTGAAATATGTGAAAGGCACAAAAGGTGGAGCTAGCAGGGCCATACCCAGAAATTATTTTCGGGACCATGGATGACCATTTTGAAATATCTATTTTATTTTGTGCATGAATCAAGCACATCACCGACATATAATAGTATAAACATATTATATATTTCGACGTATACATATGACAGAGCATATGTCAGTTGTGGTAAACAGTACACTGCCATCAGAAACCCCCAACAACGCCCGCCTGGTTACAGCCCTGGGAGCTAGTAGCCACATTTGTTGTTCGTTTCATGCCTCATTTAGCAATACGGACAAATACAGGCTAGTGATATTTTAGTAACCTGGGGACCCAATACGAGCCACGAAAGACCTGCTGTTACACTTAGTCCATTCGGGCCTTGGAGACATTTTTTATTGTTTATTAGTAATCTGCATTTAACCTGTTTATTAAAGCGCTTTCTTTGCCTCTTCCTTCGACATTCCCATTGCTGTGGCTGCTGCTGTGCGGCACACCGCATCATGGGGTCATTCAGAGCGTATGTGTACATAACAGGAGTGAGTCGGAGAGGAAAAGTGACACGAAACTCGTTTTCACCCAACCGCGTCGAATGTGCCCAATGCCCTCTGGAGCTCCCTGGGCGTCACCACATTAGCCTCTTGACGGCTGTAATTATCCGCGACACCCCTCAGAAGCATTGCAGAAACTGCAGCGCTTCCCTTTCTACTAACCTGCGAGTCCAGAGGGGTCATAGATATAACTGTAGAGCGAGGAGAAGAGGCAGTTCCCATACAAGGAAAGGGGGTAAGGGGGAGTGACGTGAGAAGGCATGGAAACCCTACTACTATACGAAAGCGATTGCAGGGAAACTGGATATGCTTAAGTTCAAGGTACGGGACAGTACATTACTGAAGTTTTTCAAGAATAACTACAATGCAAATATGTCAAGTGGACAAAACACGCAGGGCGTGCGGAAGCAGAGCCGCATTAATTAAAGCGCACCGCAGGGTTCAGGCGACACTACAGAAACAGTTGTGTTTCTTCATCACTTGTGTGCTCGCTACGGTAGCTTTGCAGCTATGGCATTGCGAGAGGTTGCGGATTTGATCCCAATCGCGGCAGCCGCATTTTGACAGGGGCGAAACAGAAAACACACGTGCACTTCGATTTTGGGACACGTTAAAAAACATCACGGTGCCAAAGTTAATCCGTAGTCCGCCACTACAGCATGCCTCATAATCCGATTGTGCTTCAGGCACATACAGCCCCACAATCTAATTCAAGTTTAATACTTCTGCCATGGTGGGATGTGCCATACGAGGCAACGAGAATGCTCAACCCTCTCAGAGGTTATGAAATATGGTGCACAACAACACCTCAAGCGAACACCTCTCCGTGTGTGTTTTGTGTACTACACAGACAAACAGAAGTGGTGTACACAAGGTAATGTTTAACGTCAACTCACCGCTCTAGTGTTAGACTAAACATTCAAGAAAGTAAACTGTAGCCATCAGCATCACCGCTAATTATTGTCAATCAAAGCATCCAGCACGGAAAGTTTTGCCTACATCGATTCCCACAGTGCTTGGGACCTGCATAATTTTTTATTCCTAAATTTATTATTATTTTTTGTCTTCTTCACCTCCTGTATTCTTTCCCTCTTCATGTCATCTCATACACCTCATCTAAAGCAGCGAGCTCTACATATAGCAGGGCCGACATCTTCAGTTTCCATTAAACTTTTTCTCTTAGCATATGCAGAACTGTCAACTAGTTCAATCTAATGGATGTAAGGTGACCTTGTGCCAGTGGCGTAGTCAGGAGGTGGCACACTGGGCATACGCCTCCCCACCCCCATATCTTTGTTTGAATGGCGACTGCCCAGCCCCTCCCCTCTCCTACAGTCGTGCGTGCAACACCCCCACCCCACACGAAAAAAATGTCTGGTGCACCACTGTGAAGTGTGTGCATTATCACTTCCTGTTATGCTGCCCTTTTTTGCTCCTACATTAAAATCATTGCTAAAGAGAAGACAGCAGAGGTAGCAAATTATTTTTGTTATGCCATACAAGCATGCCTACAGCTTCTTTAGTCAAGTGTTAGGATGCAGTGCAGGTACAAATCTAACACCCTGCAGGTTTTCAAGTAAACATTCCTAAAGAAATAACAAAAGTTGCATTTCATTTCTGTTGCATCCACCATATCAACACATTACAAATATATCCCGATCCTGTGAATGATGGTTTTTATTAGGGCATTTTTGAAATAACACTCTTCAAAAGCCATACAGCCCGTACCCGCCGTGGTTGCTCAGTGGCTATGGTGTTGGGCTGCTGAGCACGAGGTCGCGGGATCGAATCCCGGCCACGGCGGCCGCATTTCGATGGGGGCGAAATGCGAAAACACCAGTGTGCTTAGATTTAGGTGCACGTTAAAGAACCCCAGGTAGTCAAAATTTTCGGAGTCCTCCACTACGGCGTGCCTCATAATCAGAAAGTGGTTTTGGCACGTAAAACCCCAAATATTATTATACAGCCCGCATGCTTTTTTTGTACGCCCAGCAGTTCATGTCCCTAGACTTAAGAAGCGTGAAACCTAAAACTCCCTACTCTGACAAAGCAATACAGGGAGGCTATGAGAAACACCGTAGCAGAGGGCTCAGGATTGTGACCATCCAAGGTTCTTTAATGTGCACCCAATGCATGGTGCATGAGCATTTTTCCATTCCGCACCCTATCAGAATGGGGCTGTCGTGGTCACAAAAAGAATATATGACTTGGTGCTCAGCAGAAAAATGCCATAGCTACTGAACCACCGCAGCGGGCCTGTCCCACCTCAAAAACAATGTTTGTTCATATAATAAAAAAAGAGGATGAAATCTCCATCAAATGGCTTACATAAAATAGTGCTATTATTCATTCTGAATGGACGCTGGTTCTATACAGCAAGTCCTTATTGGGATAGCATCCCGCAGCTGTAAGGCATGCAGATGTCATTACACAAATCATTCTGCTGGAATTGTTTTGCAGATGACCCTATTTACACAACCTGTAAGCGAGAAACATTCGAGATGAAAGCAACCTGAAACATTAAATCCTCTGGTCGCACCTCAAAGATTCGAACCCATTTCATGTGGCTTTGAAAAACCATGGCCTTAACCTTTCAAGCTGTGGCAGTAATGCAGCTTTGCAGTACAAATGGTTGGTAAGTCACTTACCGTAAAATGACAACAGTGCTAAAGCAGAGGCATTAGTTTGGCAAATCAGTGAATGCTCATCTTCAAAGCAGAAGCTTCGGGACAAGGACAAAACTCAGGAAGGACTTCTATTTTTCATCCCTTCCTCCCCATGTGTTCTTGTCATCAGGGGGCTGCGGAAGTGCATTTGAATGTGGGGATAGGAGTCGCGGCTCATTTAACTAAGACAAACTTTTTTTGTTGTGAAACCAAGACAAAATTTACTATATATATATATTTGAGGAGGTGTTGGTCCTCGGGGCTGTGGGAGTGCTCACACCCACTTCCCCCTTGGTTCCGTAGACCCTGCTTGCTACACTAGTACCACTTTGAAAATAGCAGGGATTGTATTCTCAGTTGATTGCTTTCAATGATCTAGAGTTTGGCATAGTATCTCATTGGGGCGATAGGCCTGCTGTCAGCTAGTTTGTCCAGTGAACGTGCACTGACAGCAATAGTTCAAAAAGTGATTGACTGAAGATATAACCCCAGCGCTCTTAATGGACATGCGATTGTGCCATCCTACCGTTTTCAAGATGATCAAATAGGATTAGGGCAGCAAGAAAAAGAAGAAATAGAGGACAAGACGCCCTCAAATTGCTTGCAATGCACTCAATGTAAAAACATAAATCTCGGATGATCCTGAACAAGCTTTGTTAAAGAAAAGAATGGGCAGAGTACTTGGACGATCGTGCAACAGACTTAGTTGTTCTAACAGATGCACAAGTTCTTTTGCTTTGACTTCTTCCTCCACCACCGCTGCCTGAAGCAAAATTAACCAAATTGCTTGCTTGTGCATATGTTGATGCTGCTACCAAAAAAAGATGCAGTATAAAATATGTGTTCATCAACGTCAAGTCCTGAATCCATCACTGCAGACAGACTTCTCTGTGTCTGTTTTGACAAACTTTGGATGGCTGGTGCCTTAGCAGTTGCTCTGAGAAAGAAAAAGAAAAACACACTGGAGTGGCTTGGCTTCATATACTTTATTCAGGCATAAAAAAATTTAAATTCAGAATGCCTGTGACTCTACACCCTCATGTGCTTCCCTCTTTTATAAACTGGTAGCATTGTTCATCCACTCAATTATAAAACATGAGCAAAGAAACATTAGAATTTGATTGTGCCTAATACACAATCCACATTCTGTACTGTGTTGTGGCTATTTATGCCCCAAGAGGAACCACTTACAAGATGATGCCACTTGGTAGCGCAAAGCAAGGTATTAGCACGACACATCACCAATACAGTAGCAACTGCACAGGGGAAACTAAATTTCTTTTAGCACTTTTGACAAAAATGCATCCTGTCCAAATGTCTGTAAAAAGAATCAGATAACATCATTTTCACCTTTCATGCCATGTCGCTAGTAACCCAACGTGTTTGCACTACATTTTGTAGAAATGCTAGCAACATTGTAAGAATGAGCAAAAAATGTAGTAATGCCACATACAGGATAAAAAGTAAACGGTTCTGACGTGCAAGCTGTTCCTTAGTTAAGCATGGAGTAAGTTTATCTGGAGAAATTTACAAGAGGCGGCTCGCTTCAAATTATACATAAGGCTCACAATGCAAATCTGAGTAGCCTTTGTAACACTGGCTCACAGCAGAGGCCATCTCAGTCACAAGAACAAGCCATTGGTAGCTATCGTACACGTGCATCGTGTGCACAGACGCTGCAGGTATAAATATAGAGTGTTTTACATGCAGCCACGAAACTTAAGTTTACAAAAGAGAAGACGACACATCAAAAGCAGGGTGGTCTACATAGAACGTCTGTGAATGCATAAACTGTAAGCATATACATATATATTATGTGTGTATATCTCTGAATGAGGTATGCGACAGCTATGTATTTATAGTATGTATAAGCCAATGTGGCACAACAGGCAGAACCATTTATACTTAGCTCAGCTATTCTTCTTTTTTTTTTTGCCATAGCACTGCAACAACATGTACAATGCATCAGAAAGCTCGCAAGTCATTTGCTCGCCCACTGCAAAGTGCTTAAATGCACTTATGTATCACTTGAAGAAAGCAGCACGTACTCGAGTGCCATTGTATTCACACCTTCATACCTGCTTACCTGAGCAGCCATCAGAAACTTCATGCCTCGAACAACAGCACAAAAAAAGCTAAAAATTTCATAACTGTACAGTCCGTTTTCCAAAGACAGTGCAGTTTAAACTTGCACAAAATCGTGGCCAACAAACTAAATGCGTCAGGAGATATGCCATCGTCACGAGGGCTAAAAACAAGGAGGGGCACTGAAAAAAAGAAAAATTCTCATGTCCCTTTAAAAAATACTTTACACATATTCTATGGATATCTCCCTTTCAAAAACACGGACTGGCAAAGAGCCCAGAAGTAACAGTGCCCTCAGCACTCACAATTTCGGGCACAGCCAGTCAATCACAGGGACTCAACTCGGTAAACAAGTTCCAACTTCATGTGGAAAACAAAATCAATGGGACATTATGATTCCCCTCGGTGGCCTGAAATGGCAAGCAGTCCTGTAGCGTTACTAATTTCAACAATCACTCATTCAGCACCACCTCCCAGACGATGAGGTGACTTACTTCATGTGGAAAACAAAATCAATGGGACATTATGATGCCCCTTGGTGGCCTGAAATGGCAAGCAGTCCAGTAGCATTACTAATTTCAACAATCACTCATTCAGCGCCACCTCCCAGACGATGAGGTGACTTCGTTCACTCTTGGCTATGCCTTGGTGCAGTTTCTTCTCAACAGGTGTTCCAATAGCTGCCGAAATACGGTCGCCACTTGAATCTTCGTCCTCACCGTCTCCTTTGGAAAACACAACATCAATTTCTTATTAGTAATGCCATCGACAACAAGTAAACCATCATTCATTCTAACTTTAAATGCATCATAATATAACAGCAGATGTAATTGTGGTGACAAAGATAAACATCTACAACAGCTGCATTGCAAACGCTTCACACAAGACTGACATTGAAGTTAGGATATGGCGTGCTGCCCTAAATCGCACCTCAAGCTGTCTCTCCAGTGTAAATCCCCTTAACTCTTTCGTTACCGCGAGAAAATGTTCTTTTTTTTGGTCTCGGAAAAATTATTTACCACTACAAACAACATTCCAGCACACAATGCAGCATAGCATATTGTGCATAATGAAATGCTCTTTCCAAAAACATATGTTGCCAAAAAAAATTGTTAGGTAAAACATAAAAATTCTAGAAGTGCTATTTTTACTGCCATTTGATAAAAACAACAATAAAAGAACATGATGTCTACAAAAACAATAATATCAAAGGAAATTCAGTATATACATTTCAAAGATAAATAACCCAGGAATAGTGTCTGAAAAAATAAATTTTCACTACACTGGCATTCTTCAGATGCAAAAAAAAGGAAAAAAAAAAAACCAGACCAGTTCACCGCTCATGCCATGGGGTAAAGCAGTTCCTGGATTTTGTGAAGCAAAGTTTCATTCCACACTTTTCCCACAAAACATCTGGTTTTTGTTCAACTTTGTGGTCCTCATAACAAATTTTGCAGTTCCGCCTTTTTGGCATCTTCTGAGGATGGTACGATAAGAAGTACAAGGAATGTACTTCACCAGTTTGTCTATTGTTATGCACCTCTTCCAGGAACGATCACTCTCAGAGTAGCTGGGCATCAGAGTAGCTGGGCAATTACAAGATTATGCATCCAAGCATATGTGTTTGCATTTTTGCAGATTGTCTTTATCACCTCTGCAGAGAAGAAAAGTAGAAAGAAATCCTATGCCGCTGTAAACTGTCTTGCGGTGATCCATAGTGCTGGGCCAAGGTGTGCTACGGGTGGCCTTCTTTGCGCGAACGGAAGTTTCTTTGCTGCCGATGGCAGCACATCATAACCAAGTGAAGTATGCACCCTGAGGATAATCAGTAGAACTCTCAGGTTATGCAAAAAACATCGGCAGATAAACACGCACAAGGAAAGAGACCACTCAAGGCCATAAAGAAAAATCGCCGGTGAACAGCTGCGAATGTCTTCAGCTGACTCAAAACATTGTCGCTGTCAGAACTTGAATCTGTTTGATGTCATCTTCGGAATCATAACTCGAGTCCTCATCACTAAATTGAAGTGCAGGTACAGCATAGTTTCGAGCACGACACTTTTCTTGCGACGCAGCCACGTGGTATGACGCCCTGAGAGCAACTTTCGATAACTGCGCAGTGACACCGGAAGTGCCTCTTGCCTGGATATTAAGAGAGAAGCGAAATCGAAACTCTTGGAATCTGGTTGAAAATGCCAGGTCCACATGTCGGACATGCGGCAGACCTTCAAAGACGCACTTTGCCGGATTAAAACAACTCGAACTCTGAACCAAAGCTCACTAGTGACCAGCTGGCATAATTTTCGTTTAATTATCACCGCTCAGCAATGTCAGGCGGCAAAGCCGGCGATATAATGTAATCCTTGACTTGCTAGGAGTCATTTGATCACAAAATTTTGAAGCTAGTGCAGCGTAATCGTGAGCGGCATGCTCTTTCCTTGAGCGTGGCAGAAGGTGACAGCCGTGCCTCTTTTCACTACAAAATATGCACATTAGTTCGCAAGAAGATCGGTCAAAAATCAAGTCAGCGGAGAACGAAAATTTAAACTAATCCTGAAAGTTCAGTGCCTGTACTAACTACCGTATGGCCTTAAGTGGATAAGAAATGGCTCGCACAAGCCAAGATCGGTGATCTAAAGCATCGATCACCAGCGATCAATTTGAATAAGTGCGGTAACGAAAGAGTTAACAATTCCTGGAGGTGTTGAGTGCTGGCACACCTTCAGGTTTGATATTAGTCAACATATTAATGTAAATAGAAAATTAGTACTGTATTACAAGCTTATTACAAATATTACAAGCTAACAAGCGCCTTTTACTATCGAAGATCCCTATCACACATCAAGGCTATAAAAAATTGATTGAAATAGTGAAAATTTTGAACAATTTTGTGACTTCAAGAACAAAGAATGCTACAAGTGGAACAATCCACATTTCCCCATGCACAGAATAAAAGGCAACATGCCCATTGCACTTGTGTTTCCAAGCAACTAGTAACAGCTGTCATGTGTGAGAATGGTGGCCATGAGGACTGTGCAAACTAACCAACTCTGAAGTCAATGTAGCCTTCGCCGCCAGACAAGACAAGCATGCACTTGGGAGATGCATCTTCAGAGCCCAGTGCTATGTCTCCAGTCTTTTCTTCTGATGCTCCTTCTTTGTCTGAGGAAGTCATACCGCCAGTACCTAGCAAAGCAGAGACAGCCAGAGATGACATCAGTAACATAACAACTCAACAAGCCCGTAATGACATGAATTGAGAAAATAAGGTAGCTTATGTAATAAGAAAATCACCACGGAGGCTAACAGTATTAGAACAGCATTTGTATGTCTTTTGTTCAAAGAGACAGAGAAAGAAAGAAAGGCAAGCAGTAGAGCAGGCTAGACAGGTAGAGTGCCCCGTCAGAATTCTCTCACGGTCTGTTCGGAGAAAAAAAAGAGTGCTAATTAGAAAAAATGACAACTCGAAGTCAGCCTTCTCATTTAACCTGGTGCCCCGACTGGCGTACCAAACACCCCATGACTACAGTACAGTACAAATATGAAACACAGCAGCATGACATGGCATAAATACTATCTCAGGTTAGTACACTAAATTTATTGATTGTGAGGGAGAAATCTTACACAACAATCACTCTGGCACAATCAACAGATGCTTTTAATTCCCACTTCATTGATCTATACAGGAGCCACTGTAATAAGTCAGTTGTGCTGGGGTTCCCAAAACATGAACAGTACATTTTCTAGCCAGAACAAAAAATTTGTTCAGTGTTTATATCTTTAATGTAATAGCAAAGCACAGCAGGTTGACAGTTTTACAACTTTGTTTGTAATGTATATCCCAGACTATATTCGTCATGTTTTGAGCCACATACAGCCAAACCTCAATATAACAAATTATTAGACATAACAAAGTAAATAAAAAATTTGGAGGACGCCTAACCTTCGCATTTAAGAGTGAAACGCAATAGCATTAAAAGATACCCAACGGCTTCTCCCGCTTCCCGGCAACTGGAGTATATGTAACCGTAATGTTTACCTGGAAACACTTGCCGCGAATGCTATGCACGAAGGTGAGCTTTGTGGTGGAACCACAGCCTCTTGCATGGGCCACAATGCGGCGGAGGCAAGCACCAGCTGGAGTTAATACAAGGAACCGGGCGTGCCGCATGTGGCACCCAAGACACCCATAGCGCCGGCGCACGCAAAATAGTAGACCCCACGGCTCGTCTGTGAATGCTGCAGCCGGTTTATGTGTGTGAAGGGGTTTCTTTGAGTTTTCGCGTAACAGAATCATATTTTCTCGTATAGACAAATTACAATCCGAGAGCTATCATGTCTGTAGGCTGTGTGCAAGTCATAGTTTACAATTTTTCTGCCTCTTTTAGCTTGAGAAATTCAATTGGTTCAGTCAATTCCTTGCATCGTATGGAAGGCCTAGGTATACGTGGTTCGAAAATCTTCTTGCCTATGTGACGTCCGACGCAGGACGCCGGATTTCTGCGACGCGGACTCATTAACGCTATTGTGTTAAAATTGACTCACCAGTATACTACAGCGCAACAGATATCTGGTTATAAAGAATATCAGATATAACGAAGCTATTTTTGTGTCAGATGCGACTTCATTATAATAAGGTTCGACTGCATATAATGTTTCTTAATTTGCTGCTGTTCCCTGAAGCAATGAAGCCCGCAGAAGTAATAGTAATATATAAGTGAGGTGACAAGAAAAATCTAGCTACTCAGCAATTTCTGTCCGCCCATAGTTTTCACAAAGTCTGGAAATCATTTTTCAAGCAAGCATTTTTTCCACGATGGGCCTTCGACAGTTTCATTAGGCCAATTTGATTTTGGAAAGGAATCACCAGTGAAGTTTCATTACTAAAATGAAATGAAATTATTATTAAGTGTGCTGAGAAAAAAATGAATCATGGGCATGTTTAAGAATTGTCTGGCATGTCTGAATCATGAATGTGGGTTAATGAAGTTTTTGGGTCGCAATACTTCGCCACTTCCTCAATTCCTAAGCTAATACAACTTAAGCTTGTTCTGCAAATAGAAGTGTGCACTAAACTTAAAATTTGAAAGCTTTTTATCACTTGCGAGCTGGATGACTGATGAATAAATCAGTATGATACTGTTTGACATGATACAGTACAGTACAGAAGCCTGGTAACTGCTGAGTTCAAAATGTACAGAGTTCATCATCAACGACCACTTACCAGGAACAGCCACAAAAAACTTGACCGAGTCCCTGTGTCCATGAAATGACAGCTGTGCTTGTGCCATAGAGCAGTAGGGCACAAAGCTTCCCGTTGTGATGTTTTCTCGACTGTCACTGTATACCCGAACGACAGCACCAGGCATCCGCACTCCACTTGCAGACGGCGTGGTTGAGGCAGATGTCTGCTTGTTCCCTGCTGGAGCACAACACATACGCATGCACCAAGGTTACATTCCAGTAAATAGCCACCTGTCACCTAGTGAACCTGTCAACCAAATTTATGGTAGGACTGCTTGGTGCAAGCAATATTCGGTGCAAGCACTGATTGTAGTTTCTTCTATCTGTGGTGACAGCATCACAATGGTTGAAATATGGACTGACCAGATCACAGGCAAGCAGCAATGCATTGACAAATTTGAGCCTTATCTTTGGATGATCCCTGTCAAGGATACTTTCACTTACACAAAATTTTGCACGAATAGCACTGGACACGTCGACGGACAAAAGCATTCCTGGGCACAGTGACAAGAATGCCATCACTCGCAGATGCCGAGTTGTCCGACACTAGGTAGTCTTGCAAAATCTCGCGCAAGTAATCCCGAAAGTGGCGATCCGAGATATGGCCCACTTTTTTAGTCACTTGTGGAAAAAAGTCACTTGCTTTCTAATGAATTCAAATATTTCGAACTCACTATTATTCAGAAAATTAGGCAGCCGCCTCAAGCCCGAATTATTGGGTGGTGACGTATACATAACGGGGAGTTCAATTTATTAAGCCACTTATCAACCCCAGCCACACAGGTTTCGAAGAGTCACTAGTTTTGGCGCACTTTGGTGCAACATTGTTGTTGCTTTTCTTTTTTTTTAATCAGGATGGCACAGGGAATCTTGTTTGGATCAATATGGCACATTTGGCGCAGGAATTGGAGCACTGCTTAACATATTGAACCATATTGAGAGCATAAGCCTGTTTATCATAACTGGGTATGACTGTGCTATAATTTAGTATTTAATACATCATATACAGACAGACATTAAAAAAAGAAGCTTATGAAAATAGAAGTACCATATTTTTCAGTTTATAAGTTGCACCCTTGTGTAAGACACCCCATTTATCGATAGTTTTGAAGAAAATATTTTAACTCGGTCGGTATAAGGAAAGTAGTAAATCACACTTGTACACTAACTGCAAAACGTTGTACTCACCCATCTCACGGCACTAAATTTCCATAAACAAAATTAATAAGAGCTGAAAATTCTGGCAGAATAAAACATGAAACAACACTCCTTTTAGGTGCAGAAAAATGACATTAATTGCATTTCACTCAAAGTTATCAAAGACCTGCAATGTACTGTCAAAAAATTGGAGGACGCTTAAGCTTCGCCTTCAAGAGTGGAACGCGATAGCGTTCCCATCGACCCGCCAAGGGGTGTAAGACAAAGCGCTACGGCGCAGGGATCACTTACGAGGCGCCCTGCATCGGACTTTGCGCCCACCTATCACGCGGAGAGCGTCGAGAAACGCAGCGTTCTGCGCAGCAACGAAACGTGCGCCTGAGCAAACGGAACGAACCATAGAACTCGGTGTCTCGGAGGGGGAAACGATCTACGCCAGCCAAACGTCGTGATCGGCACGGGCAGAGAGATAGACAGATAGTAATCTAAAGAAAGGAACGGCGCTTGATTCTGCAACCCGCGTGGGAGCACGGCGAAGCGTCGCCAGGGGAGAGGGAGTCGGGGCCGCAACGCGCCTGGCACCGGTCCGCGCACAGCACAGCCCCAATGCGCGCATGGCGCGCCACCTGTCGAGGCAGCGCCGTACATTGAGAGGAGGGGTCTTCTGTGTTTGCCGCAAGATGGCTCTGCGTGTGCGGTAAGCGCAGAAGAAATGTAGCGGAAACGTACTTCGCTATTCGTGTAAATGCGACTTCTGTAAGTTACGTGCTCATAATTACCGATATACACCGCAGTATAACATTCTACGGCACGTTTTTAAGGCAACACCGCGTTCACTAAAAGCGCGTTTGTACCGATTTCAAGCATCGAACTCGTGGCTGAGTAGTAGCGTCTCCGTCTCACACTCCGGAGACCCTGGTTCGATTCCCACCCAGCCCATCTTGGAAGTTGCTTTTTATTTATGAAGTGCCTGCCATGATTTATCGCTCACGGCCAACGCCGCGGACGCCGACGCCGACACCCGACACCGACGCCGACGACACCGGCTTTTCTGCGACACGAGCTCCTTAACGCTATCGCGTTAAAACTTCAGTCACTTGGGCTGGCGGTTACCACTGTCAGCCTCTGAATAACTTTTGCATAACGTCGTAAGCATATTTAAGCACGTCGCTGGTGTTTTCTCTGTGGCATAGCTTGCTCATGACAAACACACTAGCAATGATCCCATCTCGCCTGAACACGTGCGTACAAAACCAAAATGGTGACTGAAAAGCAGAAGCACTGTGGTTGCTGCTGAACTGCTACTGCTGGACCGCTGAGATTTCTTGCACAGGTGACTGATGGTGATGATCACCAAGTGGTGATTTTTTATGTGTAGATGTGGTGACTGAAAAGTGTGGTGATATTTTTGTTTATTGCATGAGTACTGGGGATTCTAGCTTTAAGAAAAACTAAACCCTAACAGCAAACTAATACGTGTGAACTCCAATCATGAAAGCCAAGATGGCGGTCTCTACTGCGGCTGCCTACATGTCGAGCCCTAGAAGCCGACATTTGTTGCAATTGTTAAAACATTTGTTAAAACATTTGTTGCAACTGTTAAAACAAGATTCAATTTCTCTAAGAATGTTGCCCATTCCTTGCACTCATGAAAAAAGACGCACATACTGGTCGTGCCAGCATGCATGGCTTTATGCATATACAGTTAAACCTCGATATAATAAAGTCGGTAAAATCGGCAATTTGCTTCATCATAGTTAAAATTAGATCTTTTGTACAACTAAGTACAGTCACCAATGAATTTTTCTTAAATGGGAAAGGCTGTAAAAATTCTCCGAATTATTGGGCAATTGGAAAAGGCAAGCTTTAATGAAAAAAAAAAGGGGGGCGGATTTTGCTGAATTTAAGAGTTGGCGCCGAAAAATACGGTTTCATGTCGTGTCGAAGATATCTTCACCTTGGTGGTACGAAATGAAGCTAACCAGGCTTCCATGTCTACTTCCCCCTCCGCGGCTGATACTGTCACCCGCTGTGGGACGACACTATCATGAAAAGCACCAGCAGAAGGGAGCAAATGCTTCGTCAGCCTCTAAATTAAACGTGTCTCTGGCACTTGAGATCACGCAACCTCTATAACTGAACACAGAGGAAGATAACGCATGATGCCGCACCATCTCAGCTCACCCAGTCTTTGCACACGTAGCAGATTACCGATTACCTCTAAAACAGGGCGCGCTTGTGCACTTGAGCACATTACCGCAAGCTCACCCCCCCCCTCTTCCCATTGTCCGTGTGAAAGACGACACTCATCAAGCCACCATCCTGCTCGACTCACTTTCACTCGACATGAATTCCCTCGCATGCTTTCACTTGCACCTAAAGCATACATCGCACAAGGCACGATAGGTTATTATTGCAATTGGGCTTTATACGAAACATGACACTGCCCCGATTTGGCAGTTTCTTTTGGTCGCACGGTGTGTGATTTGAGAGGTGCATTTGCAAGTAGCTGCATATAATTGAAGCATTGTGCCATCTGCATCCACGGAAGTTTACATTTATTGTCTTGGTATTCCTTTGCAGCGGCAGGGTAATTTTGTTATGGTGAAATCTAGTATAAGCACAGATCACTATATTGAGATTCAAAATATATGGTGCTCTATTGATAAGAGGTTATAAAAGGTTAAATACTTTGTTATGTCTAGAATTTCATTACATTAAAGTTTGCTATATCAAGGTTCAAGTGTATAACATGCACCGCTGCACAAGACGCATCGTCAAAAATTTTGGAAACAAGCTGTGTCTTATACACCGGAACATATGATATATGTACTTCAACAGACAGAAGAGAGAGAGTCCCTGTACATGCACATTTGGGATGCAAAGGGAAACTGATAGGCTTGGGTTAACCGATAGTCTAGCTTGGAACTCAGCAGCTTGAAGACAGAATGAAAACACTGCAGGGCAATAAAAATATTGATGTTAAAAGTAAACTGGAATTTTGAATTATCAAAAGTCAGCCGTATTTACAACACTGACTTTGACAAAGTGCAGACACTTGCAACTCACCTTCCGAAAGTGGAACAGAGATGATGACGCCATTGCCGGTGCCCATCCAGAGTCGGTTGCAGGAAATCAGCAAAGCCGTGATGCGCACAAACGAGAATCCAAGCTTGCCCGTGCCTGAACGGGATGCAACATAAAACAACTACTTAAATCCTTTGTCACTGAAACTTTGAGGAACTGTAAGCACAACTTCATGCACTTTATATCTTCTATGCTACCAAACAACAGATTCGTTTTGCCATTCACAAAAGTGACTCAGCCCAGAAGTCTGGAATTGAATTTACTAGGTTTGAATTCCCTCCCATCAGGAATTTTAAGGAGGTAGGGGAGAGGAAAAGAAGAAAGAAGGAAAACAAAGGAAGAGAAGTAGTGTGTTTTATACATTCCTCCAGCAGTAGTAACGGAGCCTCCCACCTCAATGAAAAGTTAATCAGATCCACGCAACTTCCAACCTAGGTGTACCATTTTTGAAACGCTAATTTTAGAAAATTTCTCTGAAAGAGTCTTCAAGTCACAATTTTCAGCCTGGTGACGTTTCGCCATGATCATGCATCCAGGAGCTTTGTTCTGTGCTGATGACATAAATTCAGTCTTAAATTCATTACAGTTAATGAGATGCCTGAACTGAACATTATGTTGTAAAAAATGTCACATTCTTGCCCTTCTACAGTTTTGTAATGCATATAAATTTTGCCTGATTGCTTTAAAAACAATCACAGACATTTCTTCCATTCCTGCTAATGGCTGCTAGCCAGATGTGATGGCAAGCGATAGTAATGCACTGGATGACAAATGCAGAAGCCAATAAGCAACTGTATAGGACTATAAGAACATGTAATGAAACTGTATAAGAAGAGAATTCAACTGACACAACGAAAAAAAGCTAGTTAGACAAATTTGCATCTCTTTAGCCAAACGCAACTTGCAAAAAGCCGATGATCTCACAGCGAAGTCCGGCATACTAGAATTACAGCATGCCATGTGGCATAAATAGAAATACATTGTGTAGTCGTGCTACAATTGCATAATGATAGTGGTGGAAACAGGCTTGCACTAGTTGCTTGGCCTTTTTACTTCTATGCGGCCAGAGCAGCGGCAGCTAGCCAATAAACATTTTCTTTTCAGTGAAGCCCAACCTCAGGTGGAATAGCATACCCAGCATCTTGGAAACATAGGGCTCAATGTCAATGTCCTGCAGGTGCTGGTATGTGTGAACATTGTATAGTCGCAGGGTGCTGTCCAGTCGTATTGTCACCCAAACTCCATCTCCAACCCAGGCCATTTGTCTAATTTGGCTTTCCTTCCTTGGGTGAGCATCAAAGGAATGCTGAAAAATATACATAGATTTACTACATCGGTTCTTAATATCTTAATATAGCTGAAAACAACATAGGCAGCATTCTCTTGTGTAGGAAAAACACACCCATTCTAATATCCAGCTTGCATCACAACAAAACAATGTCTTCTGAACAGCATAGTAGATGCTTAGCTTCCTCAATATAGGCAGCACACCTCGCCAGCCACCTTGCTTACTGGTTCTATCAAACAATAAACTTCACTTGTGGAGTTCCAAACACACTGATGAGAGAAGTCGCATCAGTGTGCAATCCAGGTGACATGTGTGATAACGTAACGAGAATGAGGAGAGAAGGCACACCACATTTACATTCTCCCCTTCACTGCTGTTGCTGTGATGTAGCTGCACACGCTTGCGCCAGATTCATTGGAGAGAAGGTATAGTACCTCTCTTCTCAGCAAGAACGGCCTTCTCACTGAATAAAAATGAGAGGGACGCAAGATTCGAATCAGGACAGTTCCTATTGCTCTGGCCCTGTCTACAACTCGTAGTACCTTCAGACAGAATCCTTCTCGCTGTCTTGGCAAATAAGCTAATTGCCCAAACACATGCAACAATAAGTGAGCTGACCCCTCTACTTCTACTGTTTGCAAAGGGGATGCCCCTCTGCTTAATGATAATCCATTTTATTGTGCAAGCAATAAATATTGTCTTGCACATACACTGTTGTTCCGTATTATTTGCCTAAACCCACAATGTTTGCAATTTACTTTCACAACGTGTTCGTAGCCCATGCTACAGGCTGACCGTGTGTGGCTAAAACCAGAGCTTGCCTTCCGCACTAGCTGCACACAAAGCATACCCCATAATGCAGACTACCCAAGAACTCACAAGTACTCCCAGTGAGCCACAGACCATAGTTCGTGAACTAGTGTGTCAAGGTTGCCTAGGCTTTCCTTAGTAAACACTATACATTAAAGCAAATATGAGCATTAGGAACAATTTAACACAACACTGACCTGAGCACAATGCTGTTAGCAATCATGTAAAAATTAACACTGCCACTAGCAGGTAGACAGAAAAAGAATAATTAGAACAATATACAATAAGAATAAGGAATTTTAGAAATAGTGTACCAAGGGCTTAGCGTGTGCAAGAACCAAGCTCCACTGTCGTCCCTTGCCATTCTTTTGTACTCTCCTTGCATTCTTTGTGTACTCCCAGTGATTTGAGTTTCCTAACTTTGGGCCACCTATTTATACAACCCCAATAATGTAATAACAATGTAATAATGTGGGCTTGGCAGCACTGCAACGAGTTTCACTGACACCTAATGCCTTTTCGCCATAGAGGTGCTCACAGTTTTCTGCTTTCCCGTTGGCACCTGCTGTTCTCCCGGAGTCACCACAAAGCCTGCAGGCACGCCCGGCTTACGGTGTGTTGGGTTGCGGGATGCACCTGCCTGGCGGAGCGTCCTCAGTTGTGTGCCAGGAAATACCAATCCTGACCAATGCTCTGTGCCGTCTCACGTCTGCAGCCTGCTGTATGCCGTCACACGTGTTGGCTCGCCCTACTCTCAGTGCGCTAGTACTACAGACTGGCCAACCTTGTCTACCCTCTATACAGCACTAATAGAAACAGACCTATAATTGTCAAATTAGCACATTTCAAAGTAAAACAACGTATTCTCTCAAATGCTAAACAACTAAAAGAGTCCAACCACAACACATCAGAAGACTACTCAACTAACACTCGGCATGCACATAAACAACTAATCAAATTTGGCAAGTCGCAGCAGAAACCTTTCAAACTTCAGTACGATAAACTAATCATGGAGAACAGAACCTAGAAGTATGATTACACTACAAGCAGAGTTATATGGATGGAAACAACTTTATTCTGAGTCCGGCAAATTTGATGACCCGGGCTCAGGTCTCCCATGAGGGGACTTCGAGGCCTTGCCTCGTCGCCGCCTCTCGGGCTTGCTGGACAGCCCACTCTTGTGTCTTGAGGTTGGAGCTGCGCAGAGCGGCGGCCCACTTCGACGCAAGAGCCTCCGGAGCTACTGCCATTGTAGCTGATGTAACCCGACCCTCCCACAACATGTGTGACAGCGTCGCTCTAGTGTCCTGACATAATTTGCAAAGAGCATTCGGGTATTGCGCAGGGAAAATGTGCTGCAATCGCACTGGACTGGGGAATGTTTGTGTTTGCAATTGTCGCCAGATGACTGCCTGGCGACGTTTCAGCATGGGGTGAGGTGGGGGCAGCAACCGCCTGCCTAGCTGGTAGTGCTTGGTGATGTCATTGTACCTGACCAGGCGTTCTCGCGTGCAGTGAGCCAGCAGTTCCAAACTCGAAGAGGCGGTCCCCGATTCTGTGCGGCGGGTCAGTTCTCGCGCAGAGCGGTGTGCTACCTCGTTCAAGTTAATGAGGCCCTCATCGGTGGGGGTGGCGACGTGCGCTGGAAACCATATGATGGCGGTGTTATCGAAGTGCTGTCGACCAGCTTTCCTTAGAATCTGGAGAGCTTCGGAGGAAACGCGCCCCCGCGCGTAGTTGCGAACTGCGGATTGTGAGTCGCTAAACACTACCTCGCAGAGGGGGTCGGTAAGCGCAAGCGCAATCGCTACCTCTTCTGCTGTTTCGGGGAATTTCGTTGCGACACTACACGCGTGCGTAAGCCTGGAGCTAACGTCTACGACTACCGCCGTGAACCGGTGTTCTCGTGCGTATTCTGCGGCGTCTACAAAGCGCGTAGTCCTCTTTCCACCAAAGGAGCGCAGCAGTGCCTTGGCACGGGCCTGGCGTCGGCCCCGATTAAATTCGGGGTGCATGTTTCGAGGTATAGGGGCGACAATCAGCGTGTCGCTGAGGTCAGGTGGAATGACCTGTTTCTGACCGTGTTGGACGTGGTAGTTGAAGCCGAGTTTCCGCAGGATGTACCGGCCCGTGGCTGTCAGAGACATGCGTTCGAGTTGAGAGGTTCTTTGCGCATCCACGATTTCCTCAAGCGTGTTGTATACTCCCAGCTGTAGCAGACAAGCAGTGCTTGTGGACTCCGGTAGGCCAAGGGCGATCTTGTAGGTCTTGCGTATAAGGGTGTTGATTTTCTCCCTTTCAGTGACATTCCAGTTGTGGAAGGCAGCCACATAAGTGATGTGACTGATTGCGAAAGAGTGTATGAGGCGCATGACACTGTCCTCCTTCATGCCCGTGTGCTTGTTTGTAATGCGTTTGATCAGGCGGGTAGCCGCTGTAACCTTGCCTTCGATTTTGCGAATAGCTTCTATGTTTGACCCGTTGGCTGTTATATGCATGCCTAGGATGCGTATCTTCGGGACTCGGGGAATGCAGGAGCCGTCTTGCGTATAGAGGATTATGTCGTCACATTGGCGCGATTCGGCTGTAGGCTTGGGCCGGCGGCGCAAGCGGTAGACGAGCAGCTCCGATTTCAGTGGAGATAGTCGGAGACCTGTGTCTTGGAGGTAGGTTTCGACTGCAGAGACCGCTGCTTGTAAGGTGCATTCTATCTGACCGTCACTGCCCTTGTTGACCCACAGCGTGATGTCATCTGCGTACAAGGCGTGATGGAGGCCATCGATCTCGTCGAGGTAGGCCGGGAGACCCAGCATCACGAGGTTGAAAAGGAGCGGGGATATGACCGATCCTTGAGGAGTGCCGGTGCTTCCTAGTGTATGTTCGTCGGATGTCATGCTGCCGACCGCGAGGATGACTGTGCGGCGCGACAGGAAGTCTCTCACGTAGTTGTAGCTGCGCGCACCCAAGTTGAGCTTGTTTATGCGGCTCAGGATTGCTGCATGTGCTACATTGTCAAATGCCTTTTCCAAATCTAGGCCGAGGATGGCCCGGTTGCCACTAGTTGGGTCATTGATAATCTGGTGGTAGAGCTGGAGCATGACGTCTTGAGTGGAGAGGTGTGACCGGAAGCCCACCATAGTGGGTGGGTAGGCTCCAGTGTCCTCGAGGTAGTGGTTGATGCGGGAGAGGAACGCGTGCTCCATCACCTTGCCAACACAGGATGTGAGGGAAATGGGCACTACCATCCCTGTATCATTTGTTTATACTAACATTAGTAGCTTGCTGCCCAAACGCGAAGCACTCTGTAGCCTCATTGATTCCTCTGAGTGTAAGCTTCTCATAATAACAGAAACGTGGCTGAATTCCACCGTCGATAACACAGAGCTTAATTCATTCCTCTCTAATTTTGACATTTTTAGGCAGGATCCTGTAGGCAAGCACGGAGGAGGTGTTCTGATAGCTCCCCATCGCAGCCTTTGTTGCTCCATTGTCAATATCACTTCACCTCTAGAAATATTATTCATATTGTGCAGTTCTTCATACCTACAAATTATTATCGGTGTATGCTATCGACCCGCCGATGCAGATGCTTCCTTCACTATTCACTTCCACGGAAACTGCAAACTGTTACGAAGTCATTTAGTCATTCTTTTGCAAACAGCACGAATAACGAGACACAGAAAGAGGCACACGACCCAGCGCCTGTGTCGTGTGCCTCTTTCTGTGTCCCGTTATTCGCGCTGTTTGCAACAGAATGTGTTCGTACTGTTTGAAGTCGGAGGCGATCTCACCGCTGCCAACCAGATGTTTGGAACCCACCGATGGCATCGGTTGTTGGGAACTCGGCGCTGACGCCCGTGGTTGTACCTGGGTCGCAAGCCCCAAGGGTAGCGTTGGCCTGGCGGCCTGGGGTACAACTGGAAGCATCCGAAGGTCCCGGCAAAGCATGAGTCGACTGGTAACAACAAAACAACTTGTTTATTTTAACATCGCAAAGAGTTGGCGGTCAGGTTGACCGAAGTAGAGAGACGGGAGAGCACTTTACTCAACAGAAGAAATCGGAGCCCTCCTTTTGGCGTCCGGGGCAGCTGTTTTTATACTCTCGCAGTTGAGGGCAAGAAGGAACCCCTCAAAAGACGAGCACGTGAATGTACAATGGGCTAATGGTGACGCACACTGTCGTAGCGCTGCCGTAGCACCATGTCGAGCACAATATCGTAGCACCCTGTCGTAGCGCTGCCGGTCGGGCACAATGACTGTAATGAGAGGATGATCCCTGCTTTCGCATCGCCTGGTTCGGGCACAATGACTGGAAGGAGAGGGTGCCCCTGCTGTCGCATCGCCTGGTTCAGGCACAATGACTGGAAGGAGAGGGTGATCCTTTGCGGTCGCATCGCCGCAGTCGCGCCTGGAAACACCTGGCGATGAGCGTTGCGGCGACGACGATCGGGCCAAAATGTCTGCCGCCCCGCCGCAGTCGCGCCGGCAAAACCACGTGTCGCAGGCGAAACGCAACAGACCACCCCGCCGGGGGAAGGAGATCCCGATGGACAGGGGACTGCATCCGCTGTCCGGAGGGATGTCGCTCGATGATGCTCATAACCGAAGTCGGGCGTCCCTCGACGTTTCTTGAGCGCAGCGCACAGAGAAGGCCTCGTTCTCTTGTTCAGGTTCGCACGGGACACTGCAAAGTGACTTCGGGAGAGTTCACATTTTTGTTCTCGTTCCCGGCAAGCGTTAGAACTACGCTGAAACTCAACCGCTCAGTCAGCAAGCACGGCACAACCCTCACTAAGCCCTGCCAGGCTCTTTCCCCTTTTTATACCACTGCCTAGTTCCTTACAGTAGTCTAGCATCACTCAGAACGCGTCCACAAATTGGAAAATTGCACTAGAAAGCATATCATCACTTTGAAACACTAAACAAAAGCAATATGTTAAAAAAAAAATCCTGCCTCAGGAAGAAAAACATCAGTAACCAACAATTTTGAGGCTGATTCTTACGTTAGGGGCTTCGACTTAAGCCATCGGCGTTACCGTTGAGACTCCCCTTTTTGTAACGCACCTCAAAGGAATATTGTTGTAAAGCGAGGCTCCAGCGCAGGAGGCGGCCATTTTTGGGAGAGATGGTCTGCAGCCATTGGAGAGGGCAGTGATCCGTCTCAATGATAAACCTCGAGCCGGCTAGATAGCATGACAATTTCTGAACGGCCCACACGAGACATGCACACTCTTTCTCGGTGGCGCTATACGCCTGCTCACGACTGGTCAGCTTACGACTAGCATACAGGACGGGGTGTTCTACTTCTCCCTTTTCCCGTTGGCACAGTACAACGCCCATGCCTCGCTCACTAGCATCGCACTGAACAATGAACCCTTTTGTATAGTCTGGCGATCGTAGCACAGGCTGGCTTGTTAGGGCACTCTTTAGGGCGCTAAACGCTCTTTCCTTTGTCTCGTCCCAGACGACTGTTTGGGGCTCTGTTTTTCTTAGAGCATCCGTCAGGGGAGCCGCGATATCAGAGTACCTGGGGATGTACCTCTGATAGTAGCCGGCGACACCTAAGAACGACCGAATATCGGTCTTTGTGCGCGGTTGCGGAAAGTCTCGCACAGCGGCCACTTTTATTTCAGAGGGGCGGCGACGACCCTGACCAATCACGTGACCGAGGTAGACAACCTCGGCCTGTGCTAACTGGCACTTAGGAGCCTTTACTGTCAAGCCCGCTTCGCGCAGGCGGGTTAGCACTGCCCGCAAGTGTGCCATATGCTCAGACCAGGATGCGGAGAATATCGCTACGTCGTCTAGATACGGTAAAGCGAATTCTTGCTGTCCCCGCAACACTTTATCCATGAGGCTTGAAAAACAGTATGGCGCGTTCTTCAAACCAAAACTCAACACTTTAGGACGGAATGTTCCCATTGGTGAAATGAACGCCGCATACCTACTAGCCTCTTCTGTAAGTGGAACCTGCCAATAACCCCTGACAAGATCTAGGGTGGAAATAAACTGAGCGCTACTAACTTTCTCAAGGCGCTCCTCGATGTTAGGGATCGGATAAATTTGATCCTTAGTGATGGAATTAAGCCTGCGGTAGTCGACGCAAGGACGAGGTTCCTTGCCCGGTACCTCAACTAAAATCAAAGGGGAGGTATAATCACTCTCACCTGCCTCAATAACACCGAGCTGTAGCATTTTCTTTACCTCAGCCTCCATAATATCGCTCTGGCGGGGTGACACCCGATACGCCTTGGATCGTACTGGCTCTGGGGAGGTAAGTTCTATATCATGAGTAAGTACAGAAGTCCTACCAGGCCTCTCAGAGAACAGACCTTGAAACTCTTGTAATAGCTGGTGTAGTTCGGTTTTCTGCTCAGGCGACAGCGGTGCTTTACTGATAAGGTCACTAATGACTTGACCGGTGTCTTCCCTGTTCGTCACTGAGCCTAGTCCCGGAAGCTCGACCGGAAGCTCTTCAGGAACGTTTACCATCATGCACACCACTGCTTCCCTTTGTCTATAAGGTTTGAGCAGATTACAGTGGTAAACTTGCTGTGCTTTCCGCTTTCCTGGCAGACTTACCACGTAGTTAACGTCCGACAGTTTCTGAACAATTCGTGCTGGGCCCTCCCACTGCACGTCTAGTTTGTTGTTTAGCGATGTGCGCAATATCATGACCTCATCGCCCACCTCAAAACGACGGGCCCTGGCTGTCCGATCATAATAAACCTTGGCCCTCTGCTGGGCCTTTGTCATTGCTTCACCTGACAACTCCTGTGCCCTTCTTAAGCGTTCGAGGAGCTTAAGTACGTACTCCACCACGACTGGGTCGTCGCCCCTGCCTTCCCATGATTCTCGAAGCATGCGAAGCGGAGACCGAAGCGAGCGACCGTACACCAGTTCAGCTGGCGAAAACCCCGTAGCTGCATGCGGCGCGGTCCTTAAAGCAAACATCACCCCAGGCAGACACAGCTCCCAGTCAGTTCGATGTTCAAAACACAACGCTCTCAACACGCGCTTCATGACGGAGTGGAGCTTCTCAACGGAATTCGACTGTGGGTGGTACACTGAGCTGTGTAGCAGCTTTACCCCACACCTTTCGAGAAAAGTTGTCGTCAAAGCGCTAGTAAACACTGTGCCCTGATCTGATTGGATTTCTGCAGGAAAACCAACTCGCGCAAATATGGACAGTAGTGCATTGACTATCTCAACTGAGCTGAGTTCTTTAAGCGGCACTGCTTCAGGGAACTTTGTCGCTGGGCAGATCACAGTCAAAATGTGTCTGTACCCCGTGGCTGTTACCGGCAGAGGTCCCACTGTATCAATAACGAGCCGTCTAAAAGGCTCCGTTATGATAGGTACCAATTTCAACGGCGCCCTTGATTTGTCCCCTGGTTTGCCCACCCGCTGACAGGTGTCACATGACCTCACGAAGTGGTCTGCGTCCCGAAAACACCCTGGCCAATAGTACTCTTGCAAGAGACGGTCCTTAGTTTTCTTAACTCCTAGGTGTCCGGACCACGAACCCCCATGCGACAAGCGCAACAGATCCTGACGATAGCATTGAGGCACGATCAGCTGATCGAACTCCACTCCTCGGCGGTCTAGATACTTCCGGTACAGGACTCCACCTCTTTCCACAAAACGCGCAATTTTCCTGGCGATACCTTCTTTGACATTGCAGCGCACGTTTTCCAGGCTGCCATCCTTTTTTTGCTCGGCTATCAAAGCCGACCGGCTGACTTTTAGCAACCTATCAAGTCCGTCTGACGTAGGCGCGATGAGCAAATCAGTAGATAGCTCTTCTAACTTTCCCGTGTCGGGCGTTTCCTCTCCAGTATCTGGCGCCTTTAACGTTACAGACCCAATTTTATTCAGTTCGGGCGTGCTCTGAATATCAGCTTGCTGCGCCTCTGACCCTTTTTCGTTGTTTGATAACGTCGGCCCCGCAACTACCGCCTTTGCAGCGAGCTCCCGAACCTTCGATCTGGTTAAGGCCTGAACACTAGCTTCACCAAACAAAAGCCCCTTCTCGCGCAGGAGGTGATCGGACCTGTTTGAAAATAGGTACGGGTACTGGGGTGGCAGCATAGATGACACTGCCGCCTCCGTCTCAAGCGCTCCGAAAGGTCCTTCAATAAGCACCCTTGCTACTGGCAGACACACGCTATGAGCTTCCACGGCTTGCTTGATCCATGCGCACTCGCCCGTGAACATATGGGGTTCTACGTAAGACGGGTGAACTACATCCATCGTAGCTGCGGAATCGCGAAGCACTCGGCACTCTTTCCCGTTCACGAGGAGGTCTCGCATGTAAGGCTCGAGAAGCTTCATGTTCTCGTCAGTGCTGCCTATTGAAAAAAACACAACTTTTGGTGTTGTTTCCGGACACTGCGCCGAAAAGTGACCCGGCTTCTGGCACGTATAACAAACGCGCGCTTGCCTCATCTCGAACCGCTTTCTGCGTTCGGCTTCGGCTGCCGCCGTCTCCTTAGGTTCGGTCGCACTGCTTCCACTCGCATCCGCACTACGCGTGTTCCCCTTTGCTCTCATGGGTGTGAACTTCGGCCTCTCAAACTTCGAGCCAAATTCACCCTTTTGACCGTCCTTAGCTCCGCGAGCCCGACGCGTCACAAACTCCTCGGCTAGCTCAGCGGCTTTAGCCACCGTACAAACGTCTGGCCTATCCAAGACCCAGTATCGCACGTTCTCCGGTAACCGACTATAAAACTGTTCTAGCCCAAAACACTGCAGAACTTTATCGTGGTCACCGAACGCTTTCTCTTCTTTGAGCCACTCCTGCATGTTCGACATAAGCCTATACGCAAACTCTGTATATGACTCACTTTTGCCTTTCTCATTTTCCCGAAACTTCCGACGGAACGCCTCCGCAGACAGCCGGTACTTTTTTAGAAGACTCGATTTCACTGTGTCGAAATCCTCTGCCTCCTCTCTATCCAAGCGAGCGACTACGTCGGCCGCCTCGCCGGGTAACAAAGTGAGCAAGCGCTGTGGCCACGTTTCCCGAGAGAACCCCTGCTTCTCGCACGTTCGCTCAAAGTTAACCAGGAACAAACCAATGTCCTCTCCAAGCTTAAACGGCCGCATCAGGTCAGTCATTTTGAACAATACGCGTTCTCCTGCACCGTGTGCCTCACTTCCATTACGAGCGCGTTCCATCTCTACCTCAAGACGCTTCATTTCCAAAGCGTGTTGACGGTCACGCTCTTGTTGCTCTCGCTCTTTCTGTTCTTTACGTTCACGCTCTTCTTTTTCTTTTTGTTCTTTACGTTCACGCTCTTCTCTTTTTGCAGTCTCCCATTCCTCAATGGTCTCAAGGCATTCCGACAGCTCGTCATCCTCAGCTTCTAACTCAAGAATAGCCTTTAGCAGTTCTGGTTTTCTGAGTTTGTCCGAGACATCCAGACCCAACTCTCTTGCAAGCTCCAACAATTTCGGTTTGCGCAACGACTTCAAATCCATGGCTGCTCTGAATGCTGCTTTCTCTACTGCTTACTATTGTCTTGCCGCAAACTAACCCGGCAGCAACGACAACCACAATTACCAGCTCTGTTTCTGACACTAACAAAAGCCTGGCAAAGCTCAGAAGAAGAAAGTCCCGCACTCACCAAACCTCGCAGGCAGGAATTCCGCGCAGTCGTTCCGCTGCAGGCAACCAGTCGTCACACAGGGCTCGTTGCACTGCTCCCGGATCGTCGTTGAGCTGCTCAGCATGCAGTCAACTGCATCTCTTCGCTGCTGGCCTGCGTTGTCGCGATCTCACCGCTGGCAGACAGTTGTTTGAAGTCGGAGGCGATCTCACCGCTGCCAACCAGATGTTTGGAACCCACCGATGGCATCGGTTGTTGGGAACTCGGCGCTGACGCCCGTGGTTGTACCTGGGTCGCAAGCCCCAAGGGTAGCGTTGGCCTGGCGGCCTGGGGTACAACTGGAAGCATCCGAAGGTCCCGGCAAAGCATGAGTCGACTGGTAACAACAAAACAACTTGTTTATTTTAACATCGCAAAGAGTTGGCGGTCAGGTTGACCGAAGTAGAGAGACGGGAGAGCACTTTACTCAACAGAAGAAATCGGAGCCCTCCTTTTGGCGTCCGGGGCAGCTGTTTTTATACTCTCGCAGTTGAGGGCAAGAAGGAACCCCTCAAAAGACGAGCACGTGAATGTACAATGGGCTAATGGTGACGCACACTGTCGTAGCGCTGCCGTAGCACCATGTCGAGCACAATATCGTAGCACCCTGTCGTAGCGCTGCCGGTCGGGCACAATGACTGTAATGAGAGGATGATCCCTGCTTTCGCATCGCCTGGTTCGGGCACAATGACTGGAAGGAGAGGGTGCCCCTGCTGTCGCATCGCCTGGTTCAGGCACAATGACTGGAAGGAGAGGGTGATCCTTTGCGGTCGCATCGCCGCAGTCGCGCCTGGAAACACCTGGCGATGAGCGTTGCGGCGACGACGATCGGGCCAAAATGTCTGCCGCCCCGCCGCAGTCGCGCCGGCAAAACCACGTGTCGCAGGCGAAACGCAACAGTACCAACAAGCCCGGCTAGCCACTATTCTGAAGTTCATTTAGTCATGCGCAACTACTCCTCTTAGGTGACTTTAACTTTCCTGATATAACATGGTCCGAACCAGCCATAACGCTGCCTAAGAATAACCTCAAATTTAATTTTTATAACACATGCCTCACCTTTGGTTTGATGAAACTAGTGTCTACCCCAACGCAAAAAAAACGAGCAGTGCTCTAACATACTTGACCTTACCTTAACATCCCATCTAGACAGTGTTTCTTCGTTAACACATCTACCAGAACTAAGTGATCACTCGGCACTGCAGGCAGAATTATCCTGGCAACTAGCTCGGAGCAGAAAAACAAGAAAGAAAATAACACTTTACGATAAACGTGATTACATCAGTGTTAACGATGCACTTACCGAGTTTTACAGCTGGTATATTATAGATTTCCCGAAGCACACAATGGGCACCAACTGGACGCTTTTTAAAAATGAAATGATTGAACTCACCGAGACTTACATACCAACTATCACCTTTACCAAGCGAACTTCGTCCCCATGTTTCAACAACACATTAAAATGACTAAACAATAAAAAGAAAAGATTATTTCGCAAAGCCAAACAATCCGATACCACTCCTGCCTGGGAAAAATATTACACCAATGAAAAGGCGTTCGATTCTTTGGCCGCAACCGCTAAACGAACCTTTTACTCAACAACACTCCCTAACATGCTGCTAAACGAACCTTTTACTCAACAACACTCCCTAACATGCTCCAAAACAATCCGAAACAATTCTGGAAATACATTAACCCAAATAAGTGTAAATCATTACAGTAAAAACTCGTTAATTCGAACTCGGTTTATTAGAAATCCCATGTAACTCGAAGGTTTTTGGCGATCCCAACAGTTTGCATGCAAATTTTGCCGGATAACTTGAACAGCCAGCGTGCCCATATCCGGATAATACATCAGTTTAAACCATGGCCTCCGTGATTTTTTCGTGCCTCCGTGATCCGCAACAAAAAAAAAATAGTGTGCCAGTCTCTGAGGCCAGATAGTTGCCGGAGTGGCAGCCAGGCAGCACTTTAAATCAACTTTCTGTTTCCGGTGAACGTTGCGCGCAGTTTTGTGGAGTGTAGTGGTGGTAACAGTGAATTTCTGGGCACTGTAACCAGACTGGAGGACGCATCCTACGGTGCGGCTAACTACTGCGCCAAGCAGTCGCACATCGATGACTACCATATTTACACGATTGTAAGTCGAGCACTTTTTTAAATTCGGAAATCTGAAGTGGGGGGTCGACTTACAATCGAAACCAAAACATGGCACCGCCAAAAAAGCGAGACCAACGGGAGCTGCAACGCAGTTAGAATTTTATGTTTGCTCTATTGTCCTACCCATAGCTTTTCGCTATCCTGCATGTTTGCTCGCTTTTCGGAAAGGTTTTTCAACATTTTTGAGAGTTTTACAGTGCACACAACACTCATGAGGGGGTGTCGATAGTTGATGAAAGCGCCGCTGTTCTATTCGCGACGGCACCCTCAGTATGGCGGCACTTGTGGGGAGCATCGGTAGTTCATGGAAGAGCAGACACCGCTCGCAGGTTTCTCTCTGCCTGTTGCACTTAGCTATCTCTATAGTTTGACGAAAGGCGTTGGTTTGATGCGTTCCACTTGACTGCTGGCTACGTGCTACTTCTATGCTTCCTCAGTCATCATGAGTGCTCCAGGCCCACTACCTCAGTACTCGTTCACAGCAGCGTTCAAGAGGGCTGCCATCCTTTACGCCAAAGAAACGAATCACTGTGCAACGGGCCACAAGTTCGATGTTTCTGAACAGGTGGTGCGAGAGTGGCGACTGCAGCGAAGCGAAATTTTCACCTTTCCGGAGCTGTAGGCTAAGCTTGCGGCGTACGTCGCTGAAATGTGCAATCGGTCCCTGCCAGTGAAGTGCGACATGGTCGTGAAACAAGCCCGGATCTTCGCCTTTTAAGGACCTACTCCGCTGTGAGTACGAGTGGCTGGCGGCAGAAGACCGCGAAATTACGCCAACCGGACCTGTCAAAAGAGCCTCCCTGACGGCTGCATGTGGTTGGGTGCATTCGGCGTGGGCTGCTGTTCCACAAGATGTCGTGGTGCGGTCGTTTGCCAAATGTGAAATTTCATGGGACGACGACGTACTGTGGGACCGTAGCAACGATGACGATGGCAGCACTAGTGAAGATGAGTAGTCCAGTGATCATGTCAGCTAATAATAAATGTTCATTGTCGAATGCGCCCTCAAGTAAGCTCTCCCTTTTTTTTTTTTTTTTCTGTCACACGATATGGGGGGGGGGGGGGTCGACTTACATTCGAGTCGCCTGGCAATAGTGTAAATACGGTACTTCAAGTGACCGTTTTTCAGGCGAAATAAAGGTGCAGTGTTGATAAAGCCACATTTTGTACATTTATTTCTCGTTTTTCGTCCATTTTTGATAATTCAAAAACCCGGTTAATTCGATGATTTTTCACGGTCTGACGGACTTCAAATTAATGAGGTTCTACTGTATTATTATATGATAATGACAATAACCGTGTTCCCGACCATACAGTATCTGAAGTACTAAACTGTCTTCTCTTGCGTGTTCACTTCTGAACATAACATTGACTTCCCATACTGTCCCTACCTCAATCACCCAACCATGCCAGACATAACACTTGAGGCACACAGCATCACCAAGCTAAAGGCACACAGCATCACCAAGCTAATAGAATCCCTCAAATTAACATCCTCGGCTGACATGGATGGAATCAATTCCAAAATGCTTAAGAACACTGCGCACATCTCTAGTATATTTTTGTGTCATCTTTCAGCAATCATTATCATCTGGAGTGGTGTTTCAATACTGGAAAATAGATAGGTAAGATAATTCCAGTATAAAAAAAAAGGATCATCATTCTCCAAGATGGCATAAAGGAAAGCATTAATTCTTTTAGGGTCGATTTTGTGCACCATATGCAACCGCCCAGGGTCGATTTTTTTTTATTGCAGATTCCAATTCTTCTGAGTGGCCTATTTCGAAAAAAATTTACCGCAGAAAAAAAATATTTTGCATTAGTATATAGGTACTCTTTATTCATGAATAACAACAATAAGAAAAGGAAATAAACTTATAAGAATTAAAAATTTGATGCATTGTTATAGTTCAAGGCTTAGAACATGCGCACACGAGAATATTTCGCAGGTCTCAAATGTTCCTGCTCTTACATTAATATTTACGTCTACAGCGTAATCGAACTGCATAGGTGAGCACACTCAAAAGAACTGTGTGGTTGTGTGCTCATCAAAAAAAGCAAAATGTGTGACAAACTTCCGATAATCTTCATCTTATCGCCAACCACATGCAATTAGATATCGCGAGTCTCCCCCCAAAAAAGAAAAGGAAACGCACGCACGGCGGCATCCTTCCTATGCTCACACCTTGTGAGCACTAAATGAGCGAGGAACAGGCAGCTGCCCTTTGAGCGATTTGTAATAGGACAGCCATCAGTTTTGCGAGCGCAAGAAGCCGAAACTGCCCGCAGAACAAAACCCAAACCGCCGCCCACCCACGCGCGCGCCAATGCGCGAGCGGTAGTATATAGACGCGCTGGAGTGAACTAGCTCTAAAACAAACCATGCAACGAAAACTGAGAGAGGGAGGCGTAAGAAAGAAATTCCCTGTATCCCCACGTAGTGGCAGCACATGCTAGGAAAGAAAAAACTAGCAAATTGGCACGCTCTTTAAACGTACAGACAGCGCCGTAAATATACAGCATTGACCATTTTGGACTTGTTCACAGCACCGTATTTTTACGTGGTTGACCCTGAAAGGTTAAGATGCAAACATGTGAACATTCGTTTTCTCTTTCAAGTAACCCCAATTAATTGCTCCACATTCACACTGACCTCCACAGTGAGTGTCTTGGGGTGGACCACATGTATCCGATTCCTATAGCCGCACCAAACCTTTGTATGGGCAACTGTCGTACACCGAATTGAGTGGTGTGGCTTCCCAAGGTCAAGTAGGTGGTAGTTCCTCAGGTCCCACTGGCCATCTGGGCGAAGGACATAAATTCAGCAACACACACTTTTAGCAAGTAGTATTATATTACAGTTTTTTCTTATTATTATTAATGTTTTATGGGAACAGTACAAGTTACGTATGTAAGGTTTACAGAAGTCACTGGTGGACATAACAGGCAGAGCTCAGTGGTCACCTAAAACATACTGTCAATGACCATCAGTGACATTAAAAAAAAAAGCAAAGCATACAAATGGACTTATATATGAAAATGAGAGCATGAACCAACCTTAATTCAAGTAGAGAAGATAGCAAACAACAGAAGAATGTATGTAAATACAAGAATATTTGTATGCACAATAAATAATTTATTCCTATTTGATTTTCATTGAGTGTTTCCTTGTGTGCAATAACTGCAACTAGATCCTGGTCAAAACACTACTGAAGATTCAAGCAGAAAAAATTATATTATGGGGTTTTATGTGCCAAAACCACTTTCTGATTATGAGGCATGACGTAGTCAGCGACTCAGAAAAATTTGGACCACCTGGGGTTCTTTAACGTGCACCTCAACCCAAGTTCCCGAGTGCTTTTGCATTTCGTTCTCATTGAAATGCGGCCACCGTGGCTGGGATTCGATCCTCCAACCTCATGCTTAGCAGCCCAACATAGCAGCTGCTAAGCAACCATGGCGGGTGAAGATGGAAGCAGATTACGTGCCGTGTATATTTTGTTGGTTGTAATAGCAATGTGGTAGGGCACAGCATCAAAAGAAATATATTTATATATGGAATATATTAGAAATGTGTTTTGTGCAAATACAGCTTAAAAGCTAAAATGCAGCATACCTTGCTTTCTATGGAATATTGCAACAGTGCCGTCAGCCAAGGCTGCAAACACACGACCCTTGACATGGCTGAAAGAGAAACAATTGCACAGAGATAATGTTAAACCAGTTGCTTGAGCATGCTTGAAAATGTGCTTCGTTCAGCACAACCAGCAGTAGCACTATTCCTCAAAGATAATGAATTCTATGTAAGTAAGAAAACCCAACAAAAACATGTTTTTAATGTAAAACGGTGATGCCATTTCTCACTGTAATGTTGAAACACAGTGCACATCATGTGTCACCCAGATGATGACAGACAACAGCAACATATTATGGCAATGTTCTGTTGCACCAAAATTACCCTCTCTCTCTCTCTCTCTCTCTCTCTCTCTCTCTCTCTCTCTCTCTCTCTCTCTCTCTCTCTCTCTCTCTCTCTCTCTCTCTCTCTCCCTCTCTCTCTCTCTCTCTCTCTCTCTCTCTCTCTCTCTCTCTTTCTTTCTTTCTTTCTATCTCTTAAGAGGTATGCCACTGTTGCAAACAACACACATATTTCTGATATATGCAGAATAAAACAGCCCAGTAATGCCACAAATGTGGTATCGTAACTGTGTACACCACAAAACACATCCTCTGTGCAAAATGTGAGCATGAAAAAGCCAACAGTATTGATAGTGGATGTGTATATCTCGCACATTTACCTGCCATGGTGGCTTAGTGGCTATGGCTTTGCGCTGCTAAGCACTAAGGTCAATGGGTCAAATCCTGGCCATGGCAGCCGCATAGTGATGAGGGCAAAATGCAAAAATGCCTGTGTACCGTGCTGTACATACAGGTGGGCCCTGCGGCTCCATGATGCCGCTGCCACATCGCGCCTGTGGTTTGCCCTTCCACTGGTGGCACTACTGCCACCACGCCTTAGGAAGCTGGAGCTGCAGCATCGATCGGTCAGCAGTGTGACTCTGCCTTGGGCTTCCTCAGACCTCACAAGTGGCCGCCGCTCTTGCTGAGGCAGGAGTATGGCCCCTGTCACTCCTCTTCCTGCAACAGGGGCTGCGGCACATTGACCGCCTACACTGTGCCGCAGATGGCCGTACGCTCCTGGTACGCCTACGCTCCCGGCCCTCATCGCAGATGTGGCAGCTGTGCCGCCTCTATGAGGAAGTCATAGGGAACACGCCAGCAAAAGCAGTGGAGCCATCCCCACTTGTCCAAATCACCACAGAGCTACCGGGCGCCTGGACGAGTTGCTCCACAACCTGTGCCCTCCAGCAGACAGCAGCCTCTCTCCCCCACGGAGGCATGGGGACCACCACCACCACATCTTCGTCGACGGCTCGGTAGTACCAGACACAGGCTCATCTATGGCTGCCTGCATAGCACCTGCTCTGCAGAAGAGCAAGTTGGGTTGCCTCCCAGCGCAGGAGAGCTCAACAGCAGCGGAGGTAGCAGGCCTCCACCTTGCCGTCGACCTACTCAAGGAGCAGCTGCCAGCGACCCCGGCAGCCATCTTCCGATGCTCCAAGGTGGCTCTTCGCAGCCTGCAGAGGCCGGAAAGGGCCAGCCTCGGGGTCGCCCTACTCTCGACCAGGTTAACGGCACTCCAAGAGGTGGGCGGCTTGGTGTACCTGTACTGGCTTCCAGCCCACATGGGGATCACAGACAAGAAGGCTGATGCTTTTTCAAAGAGTGCCCACCATTTTGTGGTCACTCTCAGCACTGCAGTGACAAGAAGACTTCGCACGGCACAGGTTGCGACGATATCTCCTGGCTTGCCACCCGGACAAACAGATGTCCCTGGCAGCCCTCCACGGCCATTTCCACAGCGTGGCCTTGCTCGCTGGGAGACTTCGCTCTTGCTGTGCCTGAGGGTCAGCTGCTGCTGGACAGGGGCATGTCGCTACCAGCTTGGGCTCGCTGCTTCACCGGCCTGTGGCTCCTGTGGGGAGCCTGAAACCCTGGGACACCACCTCCTGGCCTGCACAGCATGCCTCCAAATTCGAGGCCGGCTCATTCAGTAGTTCTGCCGCGTGGGCTTTCCTGCTGCCAGCGAGGACATCCTTTTCCCCTCCCACTGCAACCAGCTTCCAGCACTGCTCAGCATCATCGAATTTCTCGACTCGATGGCGCTTTCTGCGAGACTGTAGCGCCTATTAAGCAAATGGTTCCCTGTGCCCTCCCCAGGTCTGCCAAACCATGTGGTCCTCCCATGGCTCCCCATGACCGATCTGTCACTGGCTGACAAGGCCTACCATTCTGGCCAGCCCCGCTGATCTCCAGCCTACCGGTTTGCTTCGCCCCCGCCTTGGCGACTTCTTTTTCCCCCCACTCTCCACCTCCCAGTTGGCACTGAGCCATGCTCCCTCATGGGCTGCAGAAGATAGTGCTAACTTTTTCCTTCTTCATAAAGAACCACTTCTATCTCTGCTATGCACTGGGTGCATGTTAAAGAATGCTAGGTGGTCAAAATTATTCCAGAGTCCCCTGCCATGGCATGTCTCATAATCAGAACGTGGTTTTGGCACATAAAACCCCAGAATTTATATCTTTTTTGGGCTTTTATTCAAGCAACATTAAGTAGAAAGAGACAGTTCTTTATTGAAGAGCAGGGAGATCTGTTGTCATGCTTTGGAACTGCTTATATGCCACTTTGCATGAGGTACAACATAGGGAATGGAAGGGCAATGGGAGCAAGAAGTCAGGGAAAAAAAATCTGGTGTTTTACGTGCCACAACAACGATCTGATTATGAGGCACGCCGTAGTGGCGGACTTCAGGTTAATTTTGATCACATGGAGTTTTTTAACATGCACCTAAATGTAAGTATAGGAGTGTTCTTGAATTTCGCTGTTTATCAAAATGCGCCGTCGCGTTTGAACCAACGACAACGCAAGTCAGAAACAAGAAAAGAAAGAAAGAGAGAAAAATAGGTGACCATGGTATTTCCACAAGATGGTGAAAATAAAATAAATTAAAATTAGGCCAGAGGCCTGGAACTTACACAATACTTAGCACCGAGTCAGCAAGTTTAACGGAGTCTATGCATACCCTCCACTGTGCCACGGATGAATGCACGTAGATTCTGGAAAAAAAAAGAAGAAAAAGATGCCTTATATTAGGCCCAGCATACATCTACAGTCAAACACATTTATAATGAACCCGATATTTCTATGAAAAGTGGTCACTGTACCAGTTGTTCATTAAATGTAGACTTGCCCTTCAACACGAAAAAAAATTGACAACACTGAAGCTTGCGTCAGCAGTTACGATTCGGCACCACATTGGTCTGAAAGTCGTACCTTTAGTATCTTTAGTGCACATGCACATTATGCAGGAGCACGCACGGTCTCTTGCGTGCGCCCGCAGCTTTTCAAAAGCTGCATAGCATCTGCTCCGGGCTGTGCGACCCTTGCGGGACGTTCTCGCGTGTTCTCATGTGTCCACGAGAGTGCATTCCTCGATATGGCTCTTGCCGAAGATATGACTCCGCCTTGTGGTTTCACTCAGTGGCAGCTGATATTGGCTACACAGTTCCAGAAGCTGGCATATGGCAGCGCTGAGTAGCACACTACCAGCTCCAGCATATGCTAGTCAGCAATCCCCTTCTCAACTTTTGCGTCCAGCCAACTATTGCCGTTTTGTGCGTGTGCACTTCACTACGTACGCACGACCTCGCGCGTTGCATACGTGGGCGGTTGCGGACGTCCAACTAAAACTGTCCATTGTCTCGGCATTCTTTGCGGCAGTAGCAAAATTTCGTTATATTGAAATTGCATACACACTTCATTATATTGAGGTTCTAATTACATGGTGTTATGATCAAGCTGTCGAGTGTGAGAGGCATTCGCACGTACGTTCCCATGACAAGATTATTTGCCTCGTCCCAGAAAAGGCTGTTACGGTAAGCCTGGACCTCAACCTGTCAAGTTTGAGAAGTGTTTAAGCGGGCGTCCCCATGTCAACATAATTGCCCTCTTCTCCAAAATGGCGTCACCCCCTTTTCCCTGAGATGACACAAAGGGAAGGACGAAGGAAAGAAAACCCAAAGAGCAGGAGGTCGCCGACATCAGAACCTTCTTCCACAGGCTCCCCAAGAAGACAGCGATGATCACCAGATCGCAAGGGGTAATTAAGGCGGTCATGGCCCCCGTATGATTTACCCGTCAAGTGTGAGAAGCGTTCAAGTGGCGTCCCCATGTCAACATAATTTCCCTCTTCTCCGAAACGGCGCCGCCACTTTTTCTCCGAGCTAACACAAAGGGAAGGACGAAGTAAAGAAAACCCATAGGGCAGGAAGCCGCCAATGGCAGAACCTACTTCTACAGGCTCCCCAAGAAGACAGCGATGATCACCAGATCATAAGGGGTAATTAAGGTGGTCATGGCCCCCGTATAATTGACCTGTCAAGTGTGAGAAGCGTTCAAGTGGCATCCCCATGTCAACATAATTTCCCTCTTCTCCGAAACGGCGCCGCCACTTTTTCCCCGAGCTGACACAAAGGGAAGGACGAAGTAAAGAAAAACCAAAGGGCAGGAAGTCACCGACGGCAGAACCTTCTTCCACAGGCTCCCCACGAAGACGTCGACAACCGCAGGACCACCAGGGGTTATTTAAGATCGTCCTGGTCTCTATGTTGATCAGAACTGCTCGAGACTTGGGAGAGTCCCAACCATGTGCCAATGAAATGAATACAATCTTTTCTACTTTTTTTCATCATCACAATGCCCGGCTTTGTCGTTGTTTCCCAATTCTTGCAGTGAGGACCCACCTCACCCTGTCGAGATCACATCAATGGTGTTCTATGGGTAAGAGGTCATGAAATACTTCGTTATATAGAGAATCTCGATATATTGAAGTTCGTTATATCGAGGTTTATCAGTACTTCGTTATATTGAGGCTTAACTGTATACATAATATGTAAGGTGAACTGGCTGAGCTTAGGCAGCCAGCTCAAGTACAGAAGAGGAGGAAAACTTAACATGCATATACTGTCAGAAGCCACACATTATGTGCTCACATTCCATTTTGTGACCCCAGCCACATTGTGGGCAGAACGCTGGACATTTTCTCCAGCTGATCATATGCCAGGTGGTTGTCAGTGGGCAGTTCGGAGATGCCATCCTTGACAATGTCAGGCGGGGCACCCTCCTTCAACAGCACCCAGGGTCGCCGGGCCCCACCCATTCGTTCTTTTCCACCCTGGCTGCTTCCACCTGTGGCAGCCAGCTCCTGGCCAGCACCAGCAACTTTGGCCCTTTCCATTTCTTCCAGTGCTGAGTAGTGAAAAAGAGTCAAGCCCAGTTAAGTCAAACTTTACGACATGTAGTATCGATTCATTGTATACTATAACCATACTGAAACCAGCCTGACAATTTGCTCCGTGTATAAGAAACTTCTGCCAAGAGTTTATGCAATGTGGATGCACACTAACTTGAAAGCAAACTTGAAAATAAAAATGCGGCACTACTATTACAATAAATGAAATGCAAGCACAGGCGAACTTAAGTTCCAGAAGGCAAAGGGACGAAACGTACAGCCCCCAGCTCACTTGTCTAGAGTGTGGGAGCATTGTGCTCTGGCATGAATCAGCACCTTCTAGCTAAGTGCTGCTGATTCGAGTCTTTTGTTTCTGTGCATGCGCTGCCTAATGAGCCTGACTGGCAAAGGTGACAGCTGCATTGATGAATTATGGGGAGCACACAGGAATGAGGCAACGCCTTTGTGTGGCTCATCTTAAGAGAGCAAGGTGTGAAAGGAAACAAGGACAGAAAAACAAAAGTGATGATCATTACAGACATAAATGCCTCGAATATGTGGTCTTTGGATGTACTTCGAGTGTGAAGAACACCAGATAACCAAATACTCCGGAGTTTCGGCGTGTTTGATAGCCTCCGTGATTATTTCATGACTTTAGGTCATTTGAACTGATCTAACAAAACCAGTGGATATGTAGGCTCGCTTTCTGGCTCCATAATGACGCCGCGGACTATGACCTAGACTATTACTTAACCTACTTAACTTCAATATGATGAAAACCCTGTGACAAAACAAGCAGAGACGTAGGTCACTGTGTGCAACCCGTCAGGGATTCGATTAATAACGCGAAAGAAATAGCACGTTTGTGTCGCTATCAAACCAATCATGTAGCGCTGAAGTCCGGAATATCTTTTATTTCAAGTTTTTCCGGGCAGGAACAAAACGAAATCGCATGCTGTCAGGGCAGTCAGGGGAACAGATACATATTTCATGAGAATCATGCAGATCTAACACAACGTTGGGATCCAAGTGTCGTGAAGCTCATTTCGGTTAGTGAGGTACAGCAGTAGTAGCGAATGACGCGCGCATAGTCTCGTTCCCTGTAGCTGTTAGCTACTTATGTCAGGAGAACAAAGGCGACGTATGATGCTTGTTGAGGGGACAACATTCGTGAAGGGTGTAATTATACTGTAATTATGGGGCTTTGTTTTCGTATAATTAAAAGATATCAACTTTCCTAAGAAGCACTAGGGCACCCTTCCTGTAAGATAGGCTGACTGACAAGTTCAAGCTAGGTGAAAAAAAGAAAAAGACACATGAACAGACACATGCCCCTTTGGTAGTGTATATCCCTAAGTAACACACGCAGTATGTATCGAACCACAGTATGCACTGACAAACATCAAAACACACTGTTCCCATTGTCTAAACAAGTATGCTCGAAGCTGTACACACAATAAAGAAGCATTTGAACATGAATGATTCCAAAAACCACCATAAATAGACAATAATGAGAGCAAAAATGCTTTCACACACACAATATGGTATGCAGCAATATGTATAGCTAATAATCAGGTACTCTGAGGCACCCATAGTGTGGTTGAATTTTGGGGTATTATGGGCAAAATGGGGAATATGGCATAGGCACTAGAAATAGCAGGGGAGAGTTATTAGTAGACTTTGCAGAACAGGATAATATGCGGATAATGAATACCTTCTTCCCCAAGCGGAAAAGCCGAAAGTGGACGTGGAGGAGCCTGAATGGCGAGACTAGAAATTAAATAGACTTTATACTCTGTGCTAACCCTGGCATCATACAAGATGTGGACGTGCTCGGCAAGGTGCACTGCAGTGACCACAGGATGGTAAGAACTCGAATTAGCCTAAACCTGAGGAGGGAAAGGAAAAAACTGGTACATAAGAAGCCGATTAATGAGTTAGCAGTAAGAGGGAAAATAGAGGAATTCCAGATCAAGCTACAGAACAGGTATTCGGCTTTAACTCAGGCAGAGGACCTTAGTGTTGAAGCAATGAACGACAATCTTGTGGGCATCATTAAGGAGTATGCAATGGAAGTCGGTGGTAACTCCATCAGGCAGGATACCAGTAAACTATCGCAGGAGACGAAAGATCTGATCAAGAAACGCCAATGTATGAAAGCCTCTAACGCTACAGCTAGAATAGAACTGGCAGAACTTTCAAATTTAATCAACAAGTGTAAGACAGCTCACATAAGGAAGTATAATATGGACAGAATTGAGCATGCTCTCAGGAACAGAGGAAGCCTAAAAGCAGTGAAGAAGAAACAAGGAATTGGCAAGAATCAGATGTATGCGTTAAGAGACAAAGCCGGCAATATCATTACTAATATGGATGAGATAGTTCAAGTGGCTGAGGAGTTGTATAGAGATTTATACAGTACCAGTGGCACCCACGACGATAATGGAAGAGAAAATAGTCTAGAAGAATTCGAAATCCCACAGGTAACGCCGGAAGAAGTAAAAAAAGCCTTGGGAGATATGCAAAGGGGGAAGGCAGCTGGGGAGGATCAGGTAACAGCAGATTTGTTGAAGGATGGTAGACAGATTGTTCTTGAGAAACTGGCCACCCTGTATACGCAATGCCTCATGACCTCGAGCGTACCGGAATCTTGGAAGAACGCTAACATAATCCTAATCCATATGAAAGGGCACACCACGGACTTGAAAAATTATAGACAGATCAGCTTACTGTCCGTTGCCTACAAAGTATTTACTAAGGTAATCGCAAATAGAATCAGAATCCTGCCTGGTCCTTTGGTTGACAGAAGTCAACCAAAGGACCAGGCAGGATTCCGTAAAGGGTATACTCAACAATAGACCATATTCACACTATCAATCAGGTGATAGAGGAATGTGCGGAATATAACCAACCCTTATATATAGCTTTCATTGATTACGAGGACGTGTTTGATTCTGTCAAAACCTCAGCAGTCATGGAGGCATTACGGAATCAGGGTATAGACGAGCCGTATGTAAAAATACTGAAAGATATCTATAGCGGCTCCACAGCCACCGTAGTCCTCCATAAAGAAAGCAACAAAATACCAATAAAGAAAGGCGTCAGGCAGGGAGATACGATCTCTCCGATGCTATTCACAGCATGTTTACAGGAGGTATTCAGAGACCTGGATTGGGAAGAAATGGGGATAAGAGTTAATGGAGAATAACTTAATAACTTGCGATTCGCTGATGATATTGCCTTGCTTAGTAACTCAGGGGACCAATTGCAATGCATGCTCACTGACCTGGAAAAGCAAAGCAGAAGAGTGGGTTTAAAAATTAATCTACAGAAAACTAAAGTAATGTTTAACAGTCTCGGAGGAGAACAGCAGTTTACGATAGGTAGCGAGGCACTGGAAGCGGTAAGGGAATACATCTACTTAGGGCAGGTAGTGACCGCGGATCCGGATCATGAGACTGAAATAGTCAGAAGAATAAGAATGGACTGGGGTGCGTTTGGCAGGCATTCTCAGATCATGAACAGCAGGTTGCCATTATCCCTCAAGAGAAAAGTGTATAACCAGCTGTGTCTTACCAGTACTCACGTACGGGGCAGAAACCTGGAGGCTTACGAAAAGGGTTCTACTTAAGTTGAGGACGACGCAACGGGCTATGGAAAGAAGAATGATAGGTGTAACGTTAAGGGATAAGAAAAGAGCAGATTGGGTGAGGGAACAAACTCGTGTTAATGACATCTTAGTTGAAATCAAGAAAAAGAAATGGGCATTGGCTGGACATGTAATGAGGAGGGAAGATAACCGATGGTCATTAAGGGTTACGGACTGGATTCCAAGGGACGGGAAGCGTAGCAGGGGGCGGCAGAAAGTTAAGTGGGCGGATGAGATTAAGAAGTTTGCAGGGACGACATGGCCACAATTAGTACATGACTGGGGTAGTCGGAGAAGTATGGAAGAGGCCTTTGCCCTGCAGTGGGCGTAACAAGGATGATGATGATAATGATTATTATTATTATTATTATTATTATTATTATTATTATTATTATTATTATTATTATTATTATTATTATAATGATGATGATGATGGACAAAAACCCTGATTTGTTGTCAGGCATGCTGTAGTGGGGGACTCTGGATTAATTCTGACCAGCAGGGGTTCCTTAGCGTGCCCCCCAATGCATGGAACACAGGCGTTCTTGCATTTCACCCCTATCAAAATGCGACTGCTGCGGCCAGGATTTGATCCCATGACCTTTTGCTTAGCAGCGTAACACCATAGCCTTGCTAAGCCAGCGTGGTGGGTACGAATGGTTTCGTCCGGCTCCAGATATAAAAATGCATTTCTCTGCCAAGTTAGCTTGCATTTGCACAGTTTCGTGACCCAATGAGGATTTTGCCAAACACTGTGCTCCAAGTCGAGACTATGCTGGGTAATCTTGATGTCAATGACAATTTTGATGATCTCCATCCACTGCATTCTGTCGTGTTTTACTACAAGCATGTGATACAAGCATGTGAACACAACACGGCCATAGTTGCAATAGCTACAATGAGAAGGTGTTAGCAGAATTGACTGCTAATGCATGGGCAACATGGGTGCATGAGAAACAATATGTCCCTCCTACTTAAAGTTTTTTGAAATTGGTGCACATCATAATAATATAATAATATAATATTTGGGGTTTTACGTGCCAAAACCACTTTCTGATTATGAGGCACGCCGTAGTGGAGGACTCCGGAAATTTTGACCACCTGGGGTTCTTTAACGTGCACCTAAATCTAAGCACACGGGTGTTTTCGCATTTCGCCCCCATCGAAATGCGGCCGCCATGGCCGGGATTCGATCCCGCGACCTCGTGCTCAGCAGCCCAACACCATAACCACTGAGCAACCACGGCGGGTCGGTGCACATCAGTTGTGTGACTATGTGACATACTTGGTTGCCATTTACTTGCCAGTGAACTTTGCACTTGTCAGTGAACAAACCTAAAACACATGCTTTGCTAGGATGAACGGTAAGAAACAGCATGGATCACAAATCATTGTTCGTAGCCATTCCTTAGCCCTGTCACTACAAGCAATGGCCTTTTATCATTAGTTGGCTAACATTTTGCATAAAAGCATGACAAATGCCTTTTGTGTTGGCATGCTTTCTTTGTTTCAAGTGGCTTTCTGTTGTCAGCCAATTCCATGCTGTGCCTGTTAAACATTGAATGCTGTTTGCATGCTAACACCAATTTTGCAGCTGTGCAAAACTTCCCTACAAGGTTTGTACAACTCAGCTGAAAGAAGCTGAGAAATTTCTTTTAGCGCACTTACCGTCAACTGCCTCTGCAACTGCTCCAGCACCTCCTTCCCCTTCTGAAGAAAGCAAAAGGTAGAGGGGAGAATGGCTTTAAATATGCAATTTATTACAGAGGCTACGCACAAATGGCACACACACACAAACACACACACACACACACACACACACACACACACACACACACACACACACACACACACACACACAAAGCCACCATTTCAAAGGTTATCTTCCATCACTTGGCACCTGCAAATCGAGATCACTACACATTCTACAGGTACTCTGGGAATATGAGAGATTCCTTTTCCAGATTAATTTTCACCACTGGGGGTTTACAAATCAACATTACACAGGCATTTTTCTATCAGACCTCCATATGATGCGGCCACTCCAGCCAGGAATCAGATTCATAAACTTGTTAGTGAACTAGTTAATTAGTCAAGGTTGATTATTGTAAAATGTTAAATAGTCATTTTAGGGCATAAGCTATACTTGGAAAATCTGTAGACCATGTTCAGACACACCAAAATAAGTTCATATTCATGAAACTATCACTTATGTTGTTTGCTTTCCCGGGAGCCTGCAAAATATGAAAAAATTACTTCAGTATTAATTTCAGCGTGCCTGGAATGCTGCACCCTCGAGTGCATTTTCAAGCGACAACATTGACATTTCTCACAAGAAAACACGCATACCAGAGTGCTTTGATCAGCTTTTAGTGCCAGCTTATCATTTACACAATGGATACGTTCATATGATTATTTGGCTTATACCGAGCACCACGACCAATCACTTGGCAACAGGCAGGTGGGCTTTGTCCTCTGGGAAAATGTCCGAAAGCACTACAACCTTGACGCATAAGCGTGAAGTATTCTCTTTTTTTCTTCTCATATTTTGCATGTTTCCATAGGAGCCCACAAAAACAACAATGCAAATGATAGCATGGAAACACCCACGTAAAGTCATTCTGAACATGCTCTACAATTTTTAAAATGCAACTTATGCCCCAACAAAAATAGAATTATAACTTTGCATAACTGAACATAACCTAACTCATGTGCTCTGCAGAAAATGTGTCAATGGTCGCATTTGCTCACACTGTACGACTATATTTTTTTAGTTTTGTTTCTTCTAATTATTGTTATATAAATCAACAAACCTGTATAGTAAAATGCTGCCTTTACTAGCTTCTCGAAGGTGTTGCTATCATGTTGTTGTATTTATTAGCCTAATCTTATTAAAACACCTGAAAAATTGTTTGAAAATCAACTGCAAACAATGACAGACTCTGCGCACAGTACTGCAGCTGTTTATCAGGACTAGTCTCCCCCTTAGTGGAAGGATCTTTGTTCGAACCATAACTGCATAGATCCCACATCATTAAAGCAATATTATAATTGTGCAGTTAGGTTAAAATATGCAGCACAGAAAAACCTGCCATAGTAGTAAATAAAGACAACTATAACTTCAAAGATATGAAAGCATGTTGTCTAGTTCATAGTTTTCTTTCAGGAACTGCACATAACTATGACACGTTCAAGTAGTTGATTAAGTGGAGTAGTGCTGAAATGTGGGAAACACAAGAAAGCATTTCTAGTTTCAAAGTTACGGTACGAACTTTCTTTAGGTGGTGATGACGGCCTGCTAACGGGAGCAGGAGCACTTTTGACAAAGACAAGCTTCCCAACTTTAGGATTCCCATCCTGGTCCTTAGCCCCACTTTGGAGCTCGGATGTCTTTGAGCTGGGTGAAGACTCTTGCTGGCTTGCGTCAATCATTTCATCCAAGCCCAGCTTGTTAAATTCCTCGTCTACAGGGTAGTCTGTCTCTTTTGCACCTGCATACAAAATTCGCAGATCAGTAATGGCAGTCACACAAGAAGTGAAGTTAAATGGGGAGGTTACAATAAATTTATGTTATGAATATTCCATTCGTACTAACATGTACATACACTGCATGGCATGTGGTATAGCGTAGCTTGAGAAGGGTACAATCCTACACGAAACTGCATGCTGTGGAACAGCATCACATGGCAATGATTTGGGTGAGTCGTAGTAGCGAATCTATGGCAAGCAACCAGTGTAGAAAGGGCATTAGCCACCAGAACACTGACAGACGCAGTGTTAGGTCTCTTTCCATGTTCTTGTGATTAGTGCCTTCTCTGTATTGGTTGCCTGCAACAAGGCTATGCTATGGAACAGCAGCTAGCCAGCTCTCATATTTTGATTAATTACACAGAACCTGTTTCAAATTTGTTTTTTTTTGTTTGTTTTCTTTTTATAGCCTACTCTTGAAGACAGATTTCTCCGTGCTATGTACATAGCTATCCTAAAATGGGAAAAAGCAGGACGATGGGCTCATTATGAATCCTCTCCATTTTTTGTACCTGGAACCGAAGCTATGCAGAGCAGGTGGGAGGGGCAAACATGAAACGTGTCCAGGATGTCTGCTGGATTGTTAGCATCGACGACATACACCTCGCTGTTCTCCCGAGTAGATGCACAAATCCAGACAAGCGAGGAAAGCCGCTGAGCCATCTCTTCTTGCTCTCTCCGTTCCTGCTCCTGCTGCTGCAATGGTTAAGGCAGTCCATGTAAACCGTATAAGCCACAGTGTAGCTACACAGATAGAATATACAAGCACCACGTAAGCATATTTGAGTAAACCTTTTATCAGGAAGCTCTGTTTGGTGCTACTGATATGCCGGGAGCAATTCTAGACCAGATGTTAAGCAGAAACAGTATTTGCGCTCCCTAACTTTCCTGATAGCAGTAAACATACACAGGGTGTCTAGCAAATTTCTTTTTCAAAATTCTTTGACCTTTTCAGGTTTTCCATGACTTCCAGAACGAAAATTTCAAAACTTAAAAAGAAGAGAAAAGAAAAGAAAAGATAGCAACCACATTTTCAGCACGACATTTCTCGCTATGTTAAGAAATTGAGCAATCTAGAAGAAACAAAACTTTTGGGAAAATTCACAGCGCACATCATCAGGAGGAAAAATCTAACAGCCTTTTTCTAAGCATTGCATTGCAGCCTGATATCTACTGAAGAAGCAACAGTCATGGCATGTCCGAGGTAACTATACAGCAGCAAGAAACTAACTCTTCAACCTACATTATTTCCCTTCATAGGCACTATATAGTAGTGTGTCATCAACCACACAACTTCTTATCAAAACACCTTCAACCCCATAAAACCACCCAAGGCACGGACTGGCAATGTGTTAGTTGGTTTGTGCAACAGCTCCAACAAGTTCATATCTTCATGGTGAAAAAAACAGCGCAACTTTACACGGACGAAGAAAGAATAGACACACACCAGAGCAGCACGGCACTATTTGGCTTTCTCAGCACCAATAAACTAATGCGACGAAACCACCTCTGCTTTATCAGGCCTCAATGAACTTTGCTTTATATGAAGGGAACTTGTCACCTAGATAGGAGCATGAGTTGGACAACAACCCGTACTCTACATGGATGCCAGCACCCCCGCATGCAAACACATCTGAGTGTAACAGACTGCAGACTTACGAAAACGGCGACCAACTGGCATCCTATGCTATGGCTGCTGACGGCAGTAAAATTTTTTTAATTCATTTCATGTGTTTTTGATTCATTTTATGTTCTTATGACATGTCTAATGCAAATTTTTGTGGGGAGGTGAGGAAAAAAAGCGACAAGGACGCATGCGATGCGCCATGTGCACCTCGGACACTACCGCACTCGCTAAAGGCAATTTTCCTTCGATTCTGCTTTTACGATATCTATTTCCCCATGATGCAGCAGTGTACAAAGTAATCATGAAGAGTGCAACTAAAAGAGAAAGAAATGTTATGAAAGATGGCCCATGGTCAGGCTGCACAAATTCAATCGAAAGCTTTATGGTAGCATTTCAGTTCCCTCTATGTGTATGCACTGTAATCACACAAACAACTTGCTGATTGGGCACATTGGACTGCCTGCTATGTAGCCAGCTAGATGCTGCATGTGTATGCACTTCATATATATTTAAGTTTCCTTGACAATTCATATGGACGCCCGCCCACTCCTCCCTCCTGGGCAATGAAACTGCACACATCCTAGCTCTAAAGTTAGTGAGCCGAGCAGGGGCAGGAACAACGCGGGGCCCGAGTGCGGAGACAGACCGCACGGTCAAATATAATGAGATTACTAAACCATACAGATTAGTGAGGCAGTATTGCACTCCCCCCTCATTAACTAAACAGCAGGAGACGGCCATGGTGCCTACTACAAACAAACACTTTCCCAAAGCCGATCACTTATACTCATTGTTACCCAGAACTCTATTCAGATAGATGTAAAGACTGTAATCAGCGGGCGGACCTCAAACACATAATCTGGGCTCGCCCCAACGTAGTGCAGGGGCCAAACAACACACATGTGAATGAGGAGCAGTGGGAAACCCCGCTGCTCTGCTCAGAGAGCAAGGCCCAACTACAAGTCATCAGGCAAGCCGAAGAAGCCGCTAGGACCCAAGGGCTTCTAGCCGCAATCCAAGGGAGGGGAGATAAACTCCTCTGACGCTTGCCATTTTCAATAAAAGTTGTTTCAGCATCATCCGTGACAATCCCATGACTTTTTCAGGTGCCCAGAGTTTCTCTGAGTTTTCCAGGTTTTGCTGATCGCTGAACACCTTGATTACATGTGACACATTCTCTCCAATGAAAAATTACAATCAAGACTACTCATACGAAAAACTAGAATCAGTGCAAAAAAAAAGGCAGCGCATTTTGTTTGTAGGAAATATGACAAGAAGTTTTTGCTGTCTAACTCTCTTCCTTTGCTTGGTCTCAATCCTCTTGCAGAGCGTCGCAAACTTGAATGCCCAAAATTCCTTCACATGTTAATCGATTCTCCTCACCTCTCCTTTCTAGATAACTATTTGACTTTTTTCAAACCCTCATGTACGAGGAGTCACCATGCTCTAAATATCTCAACCTTTTTTGGCCACATTGATTCCTGTAAACACAGTTTTTTTCCATCAACAATTGAAGTCTGGAATTCATTACCAGGTGACATCCATTCACTAACACTGAAACAATTCATGCAAGCTTGTTTATAGATGTTTCTATGCTTGTTGTTTATCTTACTTCTGCAATAGCCTCATTGAGGCTGCAGTATGTATAAATAAGTAAAATAAATAAGTAAATAAGGAATGCAACCGTTTTGCAAAAAGCAGTATTTTTGTCAGTATTTGCTGCTTCTTGCTTTTGGCCTCCAGTACATTAGGCGGCGATTCCAAGATTGTCTCTCAAATACACGTCTGCAAGCTTGTGGCAGTACATGACTGTATTCAAACAGTAAGGATTCGTTAGGCACCTATGATTCAATTCATTTTTTACCGATTGTGCCTCACCTGTCTTTACCTCCAACTAAGAAAAAAAATTTTTACTGTTATTTTTACTGTTAACAACAGTTGCTTTTTTCACATTTTAAGAACTCGTAAAGAGTCAAAATGGCACAACAACACTCAATGCAGAAACATTCTCTCTCTCTCTCTCTCTTGTGTGTGTGGACAGCTACCCATAAGTGCTGGCTCAGATTCAGATGCTGTTGTAATACCAATAAAGGTGTGGAGTGCTGTCACCTTTCAAAGATACTACCACAAATATTTTCCAAAACAAATGCCAAATAATGTTTACAGCATGCCTTGACTGGTGGTATGAATATTTCTGAAGCAAAGGAATAGAGCTGCATTGCACACATAGATGTGCATACTGGGACCAAATCTACTAAGGTACAGCTCCAATTACCCTCTTACCCTGAGTTCAAGTTCTAGCCTGTCGATGTCATCAGCTGGTGATGGTGCATCTGCTTTCTGCTCCTTGTAGAAAATGCTGGCCCCAACAATGGTGCCCCCATCACGTGTCCGCCCACCCGTCAGGTTTACACCAGCTGCACACCAGACCTGTGAAATAAAAGCAGCGATACACTTTAGACTGCTCAGCATTACAGAACTGCACTAGGAAAACGTATTCTGTTAAAATGATATTTTACACCGCTATAAAAGCAAACAGGTCACTTTAACCGAGAGCGGAGGCTTGGTATGGCATAAAATCATGCAAAATGAGGTATGGTTGATGGAACAATGGTTGCCGATTCCTGTGATGCTGCATATTGTGGCAATAACTTACCAAAGCTAACACTCATTAAGAGCAAAAGAGATTACATCGCAAATTTAAGATAATTATGAGCTCAGCCTGGAAAGATTTGTCATTTTTTTTAAATAAAGAAGATACATATCTAAAAGAAAAATACTGGGAAGTTTGTGATCCCTAGCAATGATAGTGGACATGAGGTTCTTAAACAAAAGTTTGACATTCATTTTCTCTGCCAAAAAGCCCTTTCTTTTCCATTAAACAAGCCTGGATAGCTCTGAAAAGTAATCTACCAGTTTAGCTCAATTTGTATGCTAATTCGTGCCCCTCAGGGCATAAATACACTGCGGAGGCGCTGCTTCCAAGAGAGGTCTCCTGGGTAGGAAATGAAATGACCATCAATGACTACAGCAATAAGAGTTGTCACAGACACACAGTAATCAAAGAGCATGCCCTAGGCAATGAACGGTGTCCCAGTTGGCCTTTGTGACATGTACTGTGGAAAAACTGTGACACTTCAGCTGCACACTGATGAAGGCTAAATGCAGGCCAACAACATACTGGCGAGTCATTTTCACTGTAAGTGGTGCTTCTTCAAAGTTGGTCGAGTATGATGTCATGTGAATGAACCAGCAGTAGCATACAAGGTTCGCTCTGATCGTAAGACCAATCTATGACTCCATCAGCTGAAAAACTCTCGAAACTTAAGCAATGTTGTAGGGCACCTCATGCTTCTCTACACTGCAGATATGGATTTCTTTTCCAATAGAGTAGCAGTGCATGCACTACTTCACATTGGGTTCATATATATATCTCCACGTGAGGCCACTGTCAATGACATGCAGGCAATGTTGTACGGGTGCACATTGTGCTACAGAAAAAGTGTACTTGAAGCTACGGTTGGAGAATAAGTTCTAGAACAGTATGCAACACAAAGGTTACAATTATACCTGATTGTACTTGAGCAACAGCACTGAGTTGCACAGACCTTATTTTTTACATGACTACATGACACTTACCATGAGTCATAAGAGTCTGCATACCACAACTGCTACTTAGCTTTCCGTTCCTAATTTGCTGATTTCTGCAATGCTTGTCCTATCAAGTTTTCAAGTGTGCAGTAGATAACTACACCATCGTTTAAATGCAATAAAATTATTGACAGAACAGTGGATACAGCTCATTCTCCCATAATCACAGTGTTGGTCAAGGCAATATTGACATCAGTTAAGGCAAAGGAATACTCATGCTTAACAACTATATTTTTGTACTTTGCAACCTCAGTGCTGGCCCCACTAGGCAAAGTGAGGAGTGAGACCCTCTGAAATTGGTCAATCAAACAACAGAGAAACTCGAACAACAAAGAGCCAAGCAGGAAACCATGAAGCACAAGATGCAGTTGTGCAGCCAGGTTGACCTTCATGGGGGAGTTGGTCTCCTGGAGCGGACGGCAAAATACGGGCACTGGCACTGGCACGTGAGATGGTGCGCCTCCAGTTCGATGTGTTGATGCACTCAGTGGAGGCTGGGGCAGGTCCAGTTTCACAGGCGTCGTCTTGGTCGGCAGGCTCCAGCCATAGGCCTGAACTCGACCGTCTTCCTTACGCACATGTGCCCGCACTTGCTTGTACTGCTCCCGCCGTTCACGAGCACGCTGCGCTTGCAGCCTTTCTGATGCCCTGCAGCATGCATACATATATGACATGCAGCTGCCGTCACAAAAGCATGCACACAGTTCAAAGAGTGAAGATACAGCCATTGACCAAGTAAAATATTAGAAACACTTTAATTTAACCTTCACGTGCAGCCCTTTCATACTGAACTACACTCCAGAACAACATGGTGCTGGGCTAGTTGGTGATCTTCATAAAGGAACAAGTTGAGTGTGGGTGAAACAAGGGTTGTTTCATTTATGCTGAACATGTTTCATCCTGCAAGAGCATACGACATGTGCACTGAAAGAATCTGTTCTCAATAACCCCACCACTACATATACGTACTGCAGGGTGTTTTTTTTTTTTTTTAGTTTTTTGTTACCTTGGAGCATACCTTAACGAGACTACAAAGAAATGCATGTCACAAACTTTGCTAACTTTACTGCAACAGGCACTCACTTCAGTTCCACTCAGCAAGAAGTTCTGTTTGTCCACATTTTAATTCCATCAGCAGTTCTCTGTAGTTCCCCGCTTGATGCTAAATGTTTTCTCTGAATGACCTAGAATCTATGAAGTAAGATGCCTAGACTCACAGGTCACTGTCTAAGAAGTCAAAGCCTCGGTGCTTTTCCCCTAGCCTCTTCTTCCGCATCGACTCTAGTGCGGGGCTTAGCCTCGTTGAAGGAGCGTTGTAGCGGACATTCACGGTAGACACTGGCTTCTGCTGTGGCTTGTCAGTAGCACTGAACAGGTTGCTAAAGCTGCACAAAGGAGGAACAAAGCATTTCAAAAGTGCATGACCCAACATCCAGCTGACTGTAAGTGCTGTACCAGACATAAATATTGTGCTCCAGTACAGAAATAGCATTTCAAAAGTGCATGACCCAACATCCAGCTGACTGTAAGTGCTGTACCAGGCATAAATATTGTGCTCCAGTACAGAAATCAAAGTCTGTCACTAAAAATCTAACAGCAAGAATTCCATCATGAGCATAAAACCAAATAGTGTATACCCGGCAGGCGCAACATATGGCAAGCTGTCTCAAACAATGTGCAAAACTGATTAACAACAATATACAATAAAGAAAACTGGCTTTCAGCACAATACATTAAACAGAATCAAAACACAACTAGCCCATGTATGTAGGGACATTGAGCTGCCATCGAATGCAATGCATTGAGAGTGCAGCTGCATAGAGCAGGCAAAGTAATTAAGCAACAAAACTTGGCAAATTGCAATGTGGAACTGATTAATATAAAAAAAAAACATGGAAACTGGTGCCCATAAGTCATTTAAATTGTGTCATGCATCAAAGGTCCATAACAGTGTTCAGCACCTCACCACTTGTCCAAATACAGTAGAACCTCATTAATTCGTTCCCGTTACATACGTTTTCTCGGCGGCAACGTTTGCAATCGAGAACACAAAAAATGATCCAATAGAGTTGCGCTCATTTTTTACTGGTTCATACATTCCTGGAACAAAGGATTTTTTGGCACCAACATTCAGTACATAGCCAAACTGCGATCGTATGATACGTCTTCCAGCTATTAGATCCCATGTAAACAAGAAAATGCGCGAAGTGCGCGCTATCGAGAACAGCATATAGCTGCCCGCCGCAGCAGATTCACCCCGACACTCGTCCGCCCGTCTCATGTGATATCGTCGGCACGCACCCAGTTTCTGATTTCGACACCAGTGAATCTCCGGGGTCGTCGCACATGGCATTCGCAGCTATCACCATTACAGTGCACTGTATCACCGTCAATTATATTGCAATAAACATCTTCGCCTATCTCTTTCACAGTGCATGGTACCATTGGAAGCGTACAGCACACGATGCCGTTCCCCCTTGTAGACTGTGATTGTACTATAAGTTTTCCGGCCCATGTGAGCAAGGCGCACGCAACAGATAACAGTATATAGCCGCCCGTCTGAGGTGAAAATGACGCGCGCACAGTTTATTTCGATATCAGCAAATTTCTGGCCGACTTGACGCACGCCGCATTCACAGCTATTGCTGCCAAACCTATTGCAATAAATGTCTTCGCCTATCTGTTTTACAGCACGTGGTGCATAGTGCGGTGTACCATTGGTAAAGTACTGCATGCTTTTAGTAGGCAATAATTTAAACGCGCTGGTGTTCCCTGCTGCAGATGGTGCAATGTGGGCATCACGTTTCGCTTTGGTGGCATCCGGCGTCGCCCACCAGCTCAATTTTGTTTCAGTTTCCCACCGCCCTCTTAAAACACCATGCAATAGGAAAACAACAAAATGTGTCTCCGGCCATGAGAGCACCACCAGCTCAACGCGCGTTGGCGTCTCATGCCACAACAATTCGTGTGACGCTTCGCATTAATGTAAAATTTTTAAAAGTTATTTTGGATTGTACGTTTTCCCGGTCACTACATCTTTTCCCCAAAACGTGTGAACGAGGTTCTACTGTATACACATTCATTTCATTTATTTCTGCTTTAAATACCAAAAGAAATCACATGTGGGGAGGCACCAAATTGTGTCGTTGAACTCAAACAGTGTAAAGAACAAAGATCAATATAGACTACAAGATATAAAATGTGCATCACCAAATCATGCCACTCATAAACTGTACTTCTTTGTTGTGCAATGGGAATCTTTATGCATATGGCAGGCCTCAGCTAGTCCCCAGGTTATTTGGTCCTTAATTCTAAACAGAACCTTGGTTTATTGATACTGACTTGTGCTTCAATTGCTCATAAGATTAAAAAGGCAAAACAAGAAAGCAAAGCAAAGCCAGCACAAAAGAAAAATTACAGTACAGCAATTTGTGACAATATTTATATAGAACTAGAGCAAGAGACTGCTCAATCATTAGGTGATAAGCAGTATATTTAGAAACCTAAACAGGGAGGCACACAATAAAATAATACAAAATTTGAGGCACAGTGCAAGTTAGAGACATTCCATATAGAATGACATACCACATATTGGAATGCAGTGTGATCTGTTAGTATTTCATGAACCTTGAACAATCTGTATCCGTGACAATGTTTTTGCTCTGTTTCCATTCAAAATGTAGCCATCAGAGCCAGGAACTAACCCATGGCCTCATGCTTAGCAACAAATTGCCATAGCTACTTAGCCACCATGATCGGTCACATAAACACTGTACACAAGTTACTTAATTCGTATTTTAAGCCTTCTTTTATCCCACCTAAGCATTCTTTAAGCACAACATTACATCAACATTGAGCAGCAACTAGCTCCTTTGAAGCAGCATGCCCTTCTACCCTTGAGCCAACAACAAGAGGTAAGCCTGCTTCTAGTTTGTTTTCCCAAGGACACTTGTTTGCTCATGTACATCAGTACCTTTGCGGTGGTACACAAATGTTATCCTAATGAACATGCGCTTCACCTTTCTTTTCCCAACCTGCTCTGGTTGGAACTATCAGCCCATTATATTAAGGATGCATGGTGGTGTGCAAGAAAATGTGTGTGCCTATAGAAAAAGCTCAAATTCCAGGCAGGTCATGGAAACAGTCTTTATAAAGCCACCTGATTCCTTTTTCTTTTCTCCTCTAGGAGTAGACAGCCTTGCTGCTAAGGTTAGGTACAAAACAGTGTTAGGCTAACTGCGAGGCTATATCGAGGATGTCACCTTCTTTATAATTGGTGACAGACCAGGAACGCAGTGGCAAATGTCCCTCAAAGGGAACATGTATACATGCGCCAATGAATCACCTTGTCCACAGTTCCCCTCTCCTTTCTTATGCTTTGTATCCATGGCCCCAGCTTTTCTTTAATTTTTTCCCATTGCCACAAAACAGTGGCAATGGGAAAGGGCAACGCTGTCAGATGGTGAGGGATCTCTTTGGGCAGCGTGCTTCGACACTATGAAAATTTGTGTTTGTGCAAGTTTTTGTGACAATTTGTGAGTAAGTATGCAAATTTTACACAGACTGCTGTGCGAGCTACAAGATCGCCCATCTCATGTTTAATAACCAGCATACTGCTCAGCTAAAATCTTGAGTGTGACAGCCTTTTCAAAAGCACATGACATCATTGATGAACAAGTTTTATTTAAGTCGTTTGCTGCCAAGTCAAATGTGTTTATGGAAATATAGCCTATATTGCACCCCAAAGATGCATGTTATGTAGTCTATAGGTATTTGTCTACAAGTGTAGAGGCTTGGAAGAGTCAGTACAATCCATTAATATGACCAGCATAGCATGGAAGACAAGGAGACGAGACCATGAATGTGCTGCTGACAATGATAAAATGGCACTATAGTAGCATGTTTGCATTGTCTTGTTCTTATCACCAACATTATGCTGATCATCACAATGACGGAATCTTAAAATCTGCCCCTTCCCCCCACTTTTCAGGTGCTGGCTGCCGCCGTTTTGCAGAGGAGAAACAACTTGAGCCACTGGGTATGTGCCAATGAATGTGTGTCCAAATAGACAACTCGGGCCACTATGTGCAACTGGTTATACGCCATTGGGTATGTGCTCATCCCTGGTTAATCTCCCAGAATGGGCATGTGTGACTCCGAAATGAGGTCACACAACTCTCACCAATATTCTTCCCTCACTCCTGCGAAGATGGAAGCATCAACGTCGAAACAAGAAGCTCATCAAACGGATCGCGCTCCTCAACAAACAGATCGTTGAATATGCAACCAAGCTGTGCCAAGAGAACCGGAGGAGTACGTGCGACGGGCTGCAGGGAAAGCTGTCGGCGCGCAATAACTGGTGCCTGCTCAGACACCTGATTGACCCGTTGAGCAGCAAGACCGCAACCAACTGCAACCTCACCAAAGTTCTGAACGCTTACGATGGCAACGGCCAAAGGCTCATTGAAGACGTCACGGCGATCTACCTTAAGACAGAGAGAAGGCGATTTCTGATACCGGAGGAGTACGGGGGACCGGAAAAGCCGGCATTGGATAAACTGTTCATCATCACGGAGTTATTAACAGCCATAGACGAAAGTAATAAGACGAGCGCACCCAGAACGGACGCCATTACATACAAGCTGCTCAATAACATGAGTGATGCGGCGGCACGCGAGCTCCTGGGTCATATCAACAGAACCTGGGAAAGCTCGAAGTTGCCCGCAGAATGGAAAGAGGCTGAGGTACGGTTCATACCTAAACCCGGCAAACCTCTGACAATCAAGAACATGCGCCCTATCTCGCTCACGTCTTGTGTGGGCAAGGTCATGGAATGCATGGTTCTCAGAATACTTCAAGCACACCTGGACGAGACAAATCAGATGCCAGTGACCATGTATGGATTCCGCCAGCACCTGAGCACCCAAGACGTCCTGATCCAATTACAAAAACTAGTGATTAAAAGAGCAACGAGGCACACGCCCCGGAGTATACTGGCTTTGGACCTCAAGGGGGCCTTCGACAACGTGTCCCACGCCAGCGTACTCGAGAACCTGCGCAAGACGGGGTGTGGCCGCAAGACCTACAGCTATATTAAAGATTTCCTAACCAATAGAACAGCAACTATCCGGATAGGAAATGAACGGTCAGAGCCTGTGGAGCTTGGAGACAGGGGTACCCCACAGGCGTCTGTCCTGTCGCCTCTGCTTTTCAACCTAGCACTCCTGCCCCTGCCCGAACTACTAAATCAGATCAATGGCGTGGACAACGCGTTCTATGCCAATGATATAACGGTGCGGATGAACCGCGCGGGGTCCAATGCCTGGATGGAGGAAGCCCTGCAGAGAGTGGCAACAACCGTCCGCGAGTATGCCACGACCTGCGGCCTGAGCAGCACTCCACAGAAATCGGAGCTGCTCATGATACAGCCCGGAAGACCAAAGAAAGAGCCGCCGCCGAACATAATCATCACCATCGACGGCACAGAGATCAAGCCAACGCAGCAGATCCGGATACTGGGCCTGCTGTTGCGCAGCGACGGCAAGGCGCACGCAGCCGTCAACAAAATCAAGACCACATCAGAGCAAGTCCCGAGCATGATCCGGAGAGTCACCAACTGGAACAGGGGAATCAAAGAAGACGCACTGCGCCTGGTGCAGGCATTCTTCGTGTCACGCATAACGTACTCTGCCTTGTACCTCCAGCTTGCGAAGGTGAACCGCGAGACGCTGAACACCACGATAAGGAAAGCAGTCAAACTCGCCATGGGCATCCCAGTCTACTCGTCAATGCAGAAGCTGCTGGAAATGGGTGCCCACAACACGGTGGAAGAGCTGGTGGCAGCACACCTATCCCACCAGAGAGTAAGGCTGAGCTGGAGAGAGCACCGTCGGGCTGTCCTACGCAAGATAGGATGGCAAATTGAACAGCAACCGACAACGGAGCCGCTCCCCACAATGTGGAGAGACATTATTAAGACCAAGCCCCTCCCCCGGAACATGCAGCCGGGGAGGAACGACGAGAGACGCACTGCGCGGGCCAAGGCACTGGTTCAACAGCTGGAAGAGGACCTCGAGGTTCTCTACGCGGATGCCTCGCTTCCCAAGCACGGAACCAGAGCAACGGCGGTCGTCACCACCATCGATAAACTGGTCACAGGCGCGTCGATACGGACGACGAATACAGCCGAAGCAAAAGTGGCCGTGGCCCTCACACTCGCACAACCAGGAGTGAGGACCGTGGTCACAGACTCCCAGACCACCTATGCAAGCTACCACAAGGGGAACATCTCTCCCGCGGCACTAGCGATCCTCACCAAATGCAAATCACCGGGACGGGCCGTTGAGCTCGTGTGGGTCCCGGCTCACTCGCAAGTGGAAGGCAACGCACTCGCCGACCACTATGCCCGAGAACTGTCAGTCTGGGCCGAGGACGAGCCAGAGCTACCGCACCCCGTGACAAGTTACAAAGAAATCACACAAATGTACAGAAGCGGCAGATGTAGGCTTCTCCGTCCGCATCCGCAACTCATCCGAATGCAGCAAACGATCGTGCGACGCACGCAAGCGGGGTTGCTAGCGCATCCCGTGCTCTTGCACAAGATTTTCCCAACAGAGCATGACACTTCATGCCCGTTTTGCAGACGGTCAAAAGGCACTTTAGCACACATCCTTGCAGAGTACACTAAGCTCAAGAACCCACGACCATCCGTACCCCCCAACCTCCCCAGCCCCAACCCCCCCCGAGCGATGGGAGACCTTGTTGTCCAGCCCCGACCTACCGACCCAGCTCGCGCTGGCGGCTAGGGGCCAGGAACTGCTGGACGCATATGGGACCTGAGAAGAAGGTTCTACCCCATCTGGTGCCAGCGCGCACCAACCGTTACTAAGGGCTCAGTACAAAAGTTGATTCTCTCTCGATAAGCATCATGCATTGCCTTCGTCCTTACTACACGGACAGCTAACACACCTGGAGGCAACAAGGCCATGCTCGTGGCTACATTGCCAACTCAAACAAACTTTGAATAATTTAGATTTCACCAATGCTTTGGATCTGCCGTTTCTTCCTTTCTTCTCTTTTTTTTTTTGCCGACATTTTTTTGACCGAGAATCAGGAAAAACACCACTTTTGTATTCTCAACTTGCTGCTATAGTCTTCAGCACTGAGGGATATATGAACATTGGGCTCAACAAGCCAGCCCCTACATCACGAACTGATGCCGCGTGTGCTCTGAAAATTGCCAAGAAAGCTTGACTAGTTGGTGGTTATAACTATACAACATGATTAACCAATGATGCACGAAGAAGCACACAGTAAGAATGCTAGTGCTGTGCATTCTCGTCTGTAGTTAGCAGCAGTTAATCATAATTCATTGCAGACTCTGTGAACTTATCCTTGCCTGTATAGTCTGTAAAGTGTCATAAGTTCATCATGTTGCAGAAAGGTTACAGTGCTTCAAACTTGTATTTCAATCAGAAGTGTGTGAAGAATGAGCATGAATTATTCAAAAGGATATATGAACACCACCTAAAGCATGTTGCATGCCATACAAAGCTAGCTCCAAAGGTGTGGCACAGATTCCTTTTAATCTAAGCAAATTGCAATGTCCAGACGAAGAAGTAAAATATACAGGAACGCTGACTCGCAAGTACGCCACCGTGCTCTCTGCCTCTTTTCACCTCCTTTCTACTTCGTCACTTTCTGAAGTAATCTCCTCACCTTGTTCTTTTCTGTCTGTTCGTGCTAAACATGCACACCGTGCAGCAGTCAAGTTGAGAAATGAATGTGTCAACAAGCGAATGTGTCGAGAATCCTTTTATCTATCAAATATTAAGTGGCCGGAATGCGTGCTTTTACTGTTGTTGCTGTTTGAAACGATATATCATTGTGGCGTGTTTTTCAATTGCAACTGCAATGAGTAAAGGTATGATCAGCTGATTTGTAAGAGTGAAATTATTGTGCTGTTGAAATTACTCATCACCGTTATACTACAGGAGATAAAGGCGATAACAGTGTACTATTTGAGCAGAGCAGCGACGGCATATCAGCTAATGATGGTGCTTGCGGGCACAAGGCTAATCCAAATAGAAAACAATATGAAATACTTTGAGCCCCCGTGGGTGCCAGCTTGCTATTACATTCACGACTGTCACTTGAATAAAACTGTACTTGCTTTAAGCAGAGTTCCAGCATATAACAAAAATGTGCTGATGTTCCTGAGAGCCTGCAGTGTGCCCTTACTAATGTTAGGGCACTGCTGCCACCAGTCGCGAAAACAAAGTGACGCAGTGTGTATTAAACACACCTGAAAGATTTCATTGTAGCTGGAAATAGCCTGGTCGCAGGACTCACATTATGTATAGCATGCTGGCTGAAGCATGCCACAACACAGGCAGAAATATGTCGTAAATTGAAGTGCATTAACACAGACGAGATACAAAAGCACACTCAAGTGAGCAATGCTACGCATCAAGTTTTCTCTCAGTGATGTACTGAATGCATACCAACGTGAGCCAGATTAGAGCCTTTCCATTACAGTCTGTTATTAATAAATGAAACTTCAGTTCAGTAACAGTATACCAACATACAAAATTGGACTGTTTGACAGCTGCTTCTGTGACACTGGCACTTGCAGTAGAAAATTTTTGTGCATTTAAAAGCAATTAAATATCCTGTGAACTTTGGCAGGCTACAAGCGGTACTCACTAGCGCACATACATACACATAGCGCTACATGGGCGACAGCAAAAGAGTGTAAATCTCTACACCAAACGAATCTGTCAACAAATAGAAAGCCCACTATGCCCCACTACAAGCCATGCCATGCTAGTGTCGCCGCAGACGACCCTGCTATGGGTGCTAGTAACAAGTCACCCGCCATCTATGACTTGCATCACAAAGCAGCTGGCTTGCCAGGACACAAGTTGCAATGCCTTATTAGGCGAGTCGGCTTTCCTGTCTATTTTACTCAGTGGTGCAGACCTTTGTAAAATTTAAGAGAGAACCAATTATCTAAATTAGTAACCTGACACAAGGAGTGCAATTAGAGTTACTGACATTACTGTTTGTATGAATTTGGCGTTTGTTTCTTTATCTTCATTGTTTTCAAAGCATTACAATTCATACAGAAATCACAAGACCAGAAAGGGTTAACTGAATTGTTCCATCTGTTTTGTTTGAGAAGTTGGAATTGTAAAGTATGCGCCTTACCTATTCCAAGATTTTTCAGTTTTGCAACTTTTTCTAAAATATCAGAGACTAAATAAAAGATCTACATGCAACGTTCACAACCACTTTCCTTTTCTCATGGATTCGTTATAGCTGCTGCCTAACACTTTCGTGTATCGCAAGCATTTGAAGTTTGAACAGGGAGTGCCAGAGTTATAGCTCCTCTGAAAGCTGACATTGCACTGTTCAATAAAAAATTACATACAGCTATGAAAACAGAGCTTTAACTTTCCTTTTATTAAGAACATATTTTCACAGAATATGACACTGGTGAGCATCAAGTCGAGCCATACTGCTCAATGCACAACGTGCCACCCAAATTTTCACCTAAAGTGTGCAAAATAACACATGCAAAAAGTTACTGAAAGAGAAAAATTGTCATCCACCCAAATGTGGCACATAGCTACAAAGGAAACACATACAGATTTCTAGTAATGAAAGCTCCGCAGTTGAGGAAAAATTTGTCTTAGTCCAGAATCTGGCACCAATACCTTTGTAGGGCAGCCACTCTACCAACTGAATTAACCAACCAAGAGGCTGGCAAATCACAGCATGAGGGCGAATTATTCGACAACTCGAAGCACAGGCACACTTAATATGGAAAATCAGTTCTGTGGAATCCCGCAAAGTGGAGGAAGGGTCATAATAGAGAAAATTGTCATCCACCCAAATGTAACACCTAGCCACAAGAAGTGTTAGTGCATGCAGAAAACCAGCAACAATTCCGACTTATTTTATGCACAAGCAGTAGCTGCTGGGCTGCTTCCTACTGCTACTGCAAATAAAAGCTTTTTTAGTGTGCTTTCAATTTATCATTGTTAGTATAAAATTCAGTAATGTGCAAAGTTGGGCAAGTTGGTGGTTGATCATCATACTGTGTTGGTGAAGCAACACACTGATCAGGACAAGGTGTCGTGTATTCTTGTGTCTCTCCACCTTACCCTGGTCAGTGTGCTGCTTCACCAACATGGTGTGATGTTATTATAAAATCTGCCGCACACTCTTGCTTATTGTTTTGTTATTTTTGCACCTTTCATATCATTCAAATTATTCCTAATGAAAGCATCATCCTCTGCTTTTAGCGGAACTGATCTCAGACTTGAATTTCACGCAAACTACTTCATGTCAACAGCACAAAAAATCATAGCACCATATCATCTTATCACTTTTCTTTTTCTTTTGTGTGTGTGTGTGTGTGTGTGTGTGTGTGTGTGTGTGTGTGTGTGCGTGCGTGCGTGCGTGTGTGTGTGTGTGTTTACAACATGCCTAAGCCATGTGGCAAGAAGCAGTCAAAGCACGTAAACGCAACGTTATAGAAATAATTTTATTTAGTCGACATACAGTGTGCTTCTAAGTTACACATTGGTTTCATTGGCTTTTCCATTGCATTCACTGCTTTCCTCTTTCAGAAAGAAAAATAGTTACCTCTCCCCTTATTCAGGTACTCACACACATCTATAAAACCACTAAATGCAGCACTTTTGCATTCAGTCAAAAGGCAGCTTTTTCATTAATAAACCATGCTATCTCGTATACTTTTGTGTTCACTGTACCTTGCTCTTTAAGAGCATGACCATCACTTCCACTGTGCCCACATGCACATGCAATTCCACAGTGTTCAAAAAGGAAGACTGGCCACTCTAATACACAGCAAGTCTAATAAGTCCATTGTTGCATGTACAATTGATGACTCCTTTGTTGCCTACTCACACAGATATACGTCTTAGCTTGACAGGAGGCTAGAGATTAGCAAGTGCACAGCTTACGACTACAAGCTTGTCAACAGTTTCAAAGCACTGATCACCAGCTCTCCTTAACCCCTTCCATACCATGGACAAGCTGGGTTTGTCCCCACATTTCTAGTAAAGATGGCCAAGCAAGAGCTCAGTTCGTCAACAGTACTTTTCATTTTCTAGCAATGCCATGGACGAGCAGGTTTCGTCTCAGTGGTTTCTCATGCTTCTGGTAGATGGAAGCTCACAATCTTAGCGTCTCAGTGGTTTTTCATGCTTCTGGTAGATGGAAGCTCACAATCTTAGAGGCAGTACAAGCAGGAGCGAGTTTCTTTTTTTTTTCTTTCTGTGAGTAAAACATCCTTGCGACTGGGTTCCTTAAAAATAATTTGGCCATTTTTGGTCAGAATTCTAGATATACAGTTGAACCCACTTATAACGCTTCCGGCTTTAACAATATATCAGTTATAACAATGAGAAGCTGCTGCACCGTCAACTTCTGTAAGTTTTGTATGGTGAAATAACCCGCTTACCACAATGCTCGATGCCGCGTTATTGGTTATAACGATGAAGTTTGGCTGCTGGTTGTCTGAGCCGAAAGGTAGTGAAATGCGAAATCCTTGAAAAGAAAAAAAGAAAACGAGAAATTCGAGCCACTGCACGATGGGCCGCTGCTCCAACAGCCGTTTCGCGCTTATTTTCTAGCCATCTCCACGCACCTCTTTCCCGTTGCCCTTCCCCCCCCTCCGAACACGAATGGACTGCACGCACAGCTCGGCTGCATCCACAGCTCTACGCCGCTTCACCCTCCGAAACACGAACGAACCACGCCAACTGTGCTGCTCGCAGGTTGCTCGCATGATACTCACTGGTTCCTCATTCAGCGTTCTACAAATAGCTTAATCGCTCACGCTGGTCTTGATTGTTTGCGTCAAAATCGTTCCTAGCCACACGGTTTCTCGCTGCCAAAAGGGAAGATGGCTGATCAGCCCGCTGATCATCGACAATGTACGACGTTGCCGGTGAAAAGAAAGCGCACGGCTGTAAATTTAGAAACTAAATGCGATAAGGTGATTGTCGCGACCATGCTTGCATCAGATAGTGACGGCAGCAATGACGTAGTAGGGCTGGCTGCCCCATGAGGCGATCGTCGCGAATGTGCTTGCATCAGATAGCGACGGCGATGATGACAGCAGTGACGTGATAGGGCAGGCTGCCTCAAGGTTGTCCTCACAGGAGGCCCGGCAGATGATTCAGTCACTCCGTGGCTTCGTTTTCGCGAGGAACCTTCCGCTGCACTACGTGGAGCACCTGGATGCCTTGGAGAAGGATGTCAGCAAGCTTCGCATAAGGTATGCAAAGCTGAGGGACGTAGGGTTTTCTCCTGCAAGCCAGTGAGAAGTACATGATGAGATGCTTGTGGTGATCTCACCTCAGTGTTTCTTCTGGATTTCTAAAGCTGACAGGCTGCTGCGGCAGCATTTTCGCAATTTTTAAGAGGCCCCTTCTGGGGCCACCAAAGCGATGCCGTCTGTGACACCTCTTTGCAGTTGTTATAGCAGCGCCATCCTTTAATGCCGACAGCCGTGGCTTGTTACACGCAATCAGAGTGCCCAGGAAGCAGTCAAGAACACAATCTGCAGCCAGATGGAGGAAGGTGGTGGAGAGGGGCACTGGCCTCCCCGCTAATATAGTTTTCTCACAACAGCTCTGCCATCCCCCTATTTTGATGTTTTCACGCCACTCGGTTATAACAATTATCGGTTGTAACAATGAAATTTTCGTGGCACCTGAATATTGTTATAAGTGGGTTCGACCGTAGTATGGCTTGGAAGGAGTTAAAAAGAAGCTCACAGGTAGCACACACTGGAATAACATGAACACTCTGAGCTTCGGTATGGCTCCCTCTATGTGGGTAGTCATCTGAGAGTTGCTTTGACACAGTGGCATCAGATCAAAGCAGATCTTCATCACTGAGGGCATTAGAAGCATTGATTTTCTCTTGCCAAACACTTCTTCATATTGAAAGTGTCTGTCAATGAGGAAGACCTATCCCCTTTTCTACCTACTCAAACAGTTCACTATCTGGAGTGAAATCCTTGCCTGAGACCTTACTGGTACAAGCCTTAGAAGTGAATGTGATGTTTCGCAAAGGCTGTATTACAATGGGAATTATTTACCTTGTAGGGTTGATATGGGTGGAAAGCATATGGCGTCTGGTGTTATTTGCCATGGGCTTCAGTATGACCATCTTGGCGCAATAAATCACCAAAGATGCCAAGTCTGTATGAAACTTCACCATCATTACAATGGCACTATTGCACCACTGGTCATTTCAAATGGTAACAATCAGTTCCTCTCCCTTTTTAAAAAAAATAGGCTTTGTGATCTCAGCAGTAGCCAGGTCCAGTACCAGAGAAATAAGTTGATCTTTCAATATTGATGTTTTCTTGCAATACCTTGCACTGAAAGCAACCACTACAGCATGACATCACAAGCCTCTCTGCATTTGTCTTCACTAAGAACATTAATACAGGCGAGTGTCTATGAGCCAGAGCCTATTGCAGCAGGATCATCTTTATGTTGCAAGAAATGTTCTTGACACACTGATATCTTGGTAGTCTTGCTCCAGATTCCTTTGTGCTCCATACAAAAACACAAAGTGAGTGAGTCATCATGAGTAGGGTCAGATGATAGTTTGCCTGAAAAACAGAAATTAAAAAACTATTGCAGACATTGAAAAATAAATTACATTCTGACTTTGCTGTAGACATATTCAGAAAATGAGTATAAAGGCCACTACAGTCAAACCTCAAAGTAACAAACTTATATTTAGTGACAGCAGCAAGTATAGCCACACTAATGGAAAAACACGTGCAGAATGTCGCTTTCAGTATAACTAGCCAATGTTGGCGTGTAAAATCGTGCCGGTGTCTCTGCTACAGGGGCAGCTACGTGGTGACCGGCTGAGTCGAGAGAGAGCAGTAGTTCCTCGCAAAGCTTCCCCACATGAACAAATTGGCTACTTTTCATTGGTCTCCCTGATCGCTGGCATATGACCTGCCACACAATATCTCCAAGACCCATTCACTGCATGGCAGGAAAGTCCTGCTGCTCACCTCCTACTGCAGTGCGTGTTCTGCCGCTGCCAGCACGCTATGTTTGTTTTGCTGCTAGTGTGACCATACTTGTACTCGTGCACATATGGCGCCATGTCATGGTGACCACTGCAGTAGCTACAGTTAACGTGAAAGCTCCACTTTAGGTGCAATCTTTACTGCATTTGGCAATGGTTTTGATTCCATAATTAGTGGTCAAGTCCCTTGCCCAATTCTGTTCATAAGTGCTTATAGATTGATTGGTATCGATTGATTATAGATTACAGATGTTATCCACAGAACTGTGAAGTAGCTTTTGGTGCTGAAACATAAAAACTTCAACTTACTGAAATATTTAACAACATTCTTTTATTATAAGTACAAAATGCCTACATTGGGCTCAATTGTACTATAAACATGAGGTCTATCCACCGCTAAAAGAGATGCTAAAGAGGATACAAAGTTAAACTAGACTGGCATATTACACATATACAATAAGAGTGCCATATAGGTAATGTGAAGATTCTGGCTGATGACGTTTAACATCCCCTAAAATGCTTTTGCTATGCCATAGTGGAAAGCTCTGGATTAATTTTGACCCCTTGAAGTTGTTTAAACGTGCTAGAGGGTAGGGGTTTTTCCCTTCTGCTCTGATAGCATCCAGAGAAGTGACTACTGTTTTGTGCCTATACATGGCAACAAAATTGCACTGCCACAACGTCTAGCCACGTCGTGCCTATGTGCCATTGTTTCAGGAATGTCAGTTCACATAGGGCATCACACTGACTTACAACAAGCCTAAACCACAGGCACTGCAACATTCGCACGGCGACCCAGTTCAGCTGCCACTTCAGTGGAGACTTGCCTGCTGCTCTCAAAAGTATGTTGCAAGACAACCATTAGGGCTACATTTTGAGGTTGCAGCAGCTGCGCTGCTCCAGCACATTAAAATTCACTGATAGGTACTTGCCTTGAATAAAGAGGGCAGAACAGATCTGAAAGTTCTTCATAGGTAGCCAGTTGTTCTGCTGAATTGCTGCAGGCCAGGTGCTCCTTCTGTCTTCTTTCAGAAAACTTAAGAGCTTCACTTGCAAGAGCAGATTAGTTACAGTTCTCAGGCTACAGCCTGGCACCATGGAGCAATGCCAAAGATGTGAGCACTTCATTAGACTCGCACCATTCACAGAAAGTGTTGCCGCAAAAGCAGCAGAGACACTAACACATACAAAAATGCGAAGCAAGTTATGAAACAGGAAATACCCTTCAGTGAGCTTCTAGCAGAGGTGCAATGTTACCAGAGCAAAGCAAGACCTTGTAGAACTGTCAATGACAATATATCTTTAAAATAATGTACTCTGTATTCCTTGAGAGCAAAGAAAAATGAGAGACAGGCCCGGATCAAACACAGTTCTGCAGGCCTACTAGAGCATAGCAAATACAAGCATTCAATGTGCATAAGTGACAGGTCCTATCAAAAGCTTTCTTTAAATATTTGCAGAAGTTGTTCTTAATTTAGGCAAACTTCTAAGCTTCAAGCTGAGTTAACATGCAGGAAGCCCTTGTTCAAGCTCAGATAATGTTCTGCCTCCTTGAACCTGCTAAAATATGACTACTACACCAACTCATTCAACAGTGCTGTCAACTGAGTGACCAGCTTTAGGTAGGCAAAAAGGATAAGCATGTGAATGCCACCAAGCAAGTTTGCGCAGTGTCACATGATGTTTGATGCTTTCATTTTGCTTTGTGTTCTAATAATTTTTTGTGATTTTTCTAAAAGTTTGATCTCAGATATTCAACTGTGGTGCAGGAGATTCAAAAGTACACTAGTTTCAATATAGAACATAGCTGATGAAATCAAGCCAGAATTTCACCACATTTAATGTTGTGAAATCTAAAAGAACCAAAATAGACACTTCTTCCACAAGCCAAAATACTGCAGAGCTAAATATGAATTAAAGTCGGCAAAAGAGATTGCAGTTCGGCAGCGTAAACAAAAGAATGTGAAGTGCAAAGCCAAATCATGCAAAAGAAACACAATAAAGCACAACAAAGGATGCTTAGCACTGCACGCTATTACTGGACAACTTGCAGTACTCACTTTGTGCTTCAAATGCGAATGCGTGAGAAAAGAAGAGAAGAAAGAAATGCCACCACCGATCATGACGAAGAAGCAGCATAAGCGAGATGTTTAACTTACATCAAGAACAGAGCCACCACAATTACTTTCAGCCCCTGTGTATAGCACAAGCATAGCGAGAGCCACAGTCTCATCACCATTTGTAGCTATACACTAGAGGAAGGCAGGAGGAGAGTTACAAAGAGAAGACACAGGATTACATTGATATTCACGGCAAAACCACAACACCCTAGCTCATGCTATGCTTAATGATCAAAATAAACTAATGGTTACTTTCTGCTACACTGGAACACCAATTTAGTGCCACAATATATTCAATTTGGTTTCTCTCTGCAATATTTGCAATATACACAGTTTCCATTGCCACGCAAGTTCACTAAAACCACTGCTAAGTAAACGCCTGTGCTTAAATGTCCGAACAGCACTACATCACAGTGAAATAGTCAACCACTGATTATTTGGACACCGGTAATTCGCACATGCTTGATTTATGGACAGTCCTATGGTCTCGCCACTAGCCCCATAGACTTAATGTATAAGAACGAGCGAAATTTCAGATACCGTTACAGCATGTCATGCGATAATTAGGACTGCATCAGCACAACCGTTGAGCTAATGTGGCCACCGTGTCAAGCAGAAATAGCTATAGTATTTTCATTCTGAGCCGTTGCCAGGATGATCATCGGCCATGTCACTGGCGCTCTGTGAAACCAGAACTAGCGAAGCCTAGTCAACCTAGTAGTTACCAATGAATATTCGGTTGCATGTTACGTTTATCTATCTGTAGTGACAGCATGACAATGGTCATGATACGGGCCTCGTTTTTGTAGTGATGCTTTCCACTTGATTTTATGCAACTCTTATTATCCGCTCTTCATGGCTGGCTGATCCCGTTGACAATGCATGTGGAGCATCACTCTGACAACTTACAAAGCACAAAAAGCGTGAAAAAGAATTGAGTAAAAGGCACTGCTAGAAAATTATGGCCATGAAATGTCTAGGCCAAGGGCAAGCATATGCACACATAGCTACACACTCTGGTAAACATTGGCCGTATTCTTAGATGATCACTTTTGAAATATACTTTCATTTTCACGATATTCCACATGACTAGCACTGTGTGCATCGAAGGGCAGCAACATTTCAGCACTGTGATAAGATAGCATGCTTAGTAAAGCACCAGGAATGCCATTACTCACAAATGCTGTTCTATATTGCACTAGTCCCGCAAAAATGAAGGTACAGATGAACCTTGCAACAACGAAATCGGCGGTGAACGCAAAAAAACTTGCTTCTGCAAAAATTTTGTTGTGAAATGAGACAGCACAGATAGGTAATGCATTGCACAACGAAACCTTACTGTCAAAATTCTGTTAGCCTTCTTTGGCAAGCTTTGCTCGAGGATATAGAACCGCAATGCCAAGAGTACAAAGTGCACCGCATGCGCTGATCAGCAGTGGCAGCACTGCGATGGAGCAGTATTCTCTGTCAATTGCTTTTGGAGGATATGATCACTTTTGCAAGATTTTGCGTAACTCTGCATTGGACACAGAGCAACAGCGCTTCATGCATGCAGCAGCATTTCTCCAGCGCATGCTGTCGCCCCTAGGCATAGATGCGTTCCGTGCCGAGCGAAAAAGTGATTGCACCTCGTACACCCGAAGGCAATCAATTGAGCCCCTTCACACAAATCTATGTCCGGCGCCGAATCCACGTTAGATGCCTGTTAGGTGGCACCAAAATCAGCATTCTTGAAGCAAAGAAGGCGTATTCCCGGACGATCACTCAATCACAGCCCAATGCGTGGCACTCCATGCTGCGAGCACCATCTCAAGCGCCATAAACAATTCCACATCGGTGGGACGTGGATTTCTTTGTTTTTATCACTAAGGTGCACACTATGCACTGCACTATGTGTGCAAAAACCGACATCACATGTCAGCAGCAACATGCGCCCACTTCAAACGGGCGATCAACAAACAAGGTGGTGGCCATGACGTGTTTCCAGCACATGCAATCACTTCCAGCGCCTGGTTGTTCTTGTAAACAAAAATGGTGGCGCCCACACAAGTGTAATGTGCTGGTATATTGAGCAATTTTAGTGCAAAGCAATCACATTTGAGCTCATTTTGGAGCCTGCTAGTCCTACGTGAGTAGGTAATATGCGGGGTTATATTTTGGATAATTTTGTTGATGCGAGAATGTAGTAAAGTGAGATTTTTTTTTCATTGTCAAGTATGAAATGCATTGAATTCTATGGGCGTTCGCCGGGAATACGAAAATATTTTGCTGCCTCGAGAATTTTGTTGTCGCAGGATTTTGTTATCGCGGGTTTCGACTGTATCTACAAAAGTGACGATCCAAGAATACAGCACCCCATTTTTTGCCACTTGTGGAATGACCTCTTTTTGGGGGGGGCAAATCCGGTATTTCCGACTCCTAATTATTCGGATGTTTTGATGGTCTCCACTGAGTCCGAATTACCAGTTAGCGAATGTACTAAGAACAGAGAGAATGCAAAATGTGGGATGCTGTTACGATTCAAAAGATGGACAAGCATTTGTAAGCGTGCCACCACTTTCCTGTCTTGCTTTACTATTTCTTTTAATAGTGAGAAAATATCATATCTGTTGTCCCAAGTTTCATAATGGCGTGCCTGTACCCTTTATCAGATTCTGTTGCCTTGTGTACCTTAAATATATAGTAAGACCTTATTAACTATAACTGCACCAAGATTTGCAAACAGGTTCAAATCAAATGAGATCTGAAACAATTAAAGCAACCAGACTGTACCAAATCGTAAAGCAACATATACCATAGCCATGCCAAAGAGAAGTGGCAGCATTACATGCAACTGGAGAGGAGGCAGAGCACTTACATCTTCCAAATGGAGGACCGGTTCTTCTTTGGGTCCGCAGTGGGGTCTGTGCGTGAAGCCTTGATCATGCCTGTCCATCGAATGGCCTCCTGCAGCTCCATGTAGCGCTCCTTGTACTGGTTCCTCTCCATGAGCACACGAGCCATCTCCACTCGGGTGAAACGCTTGCGCTGAGCCATTGGAACATCTTCCTGCTGCAAGTGGCATCCCAAAGCAGTGATCTCAAGAGAGTTGTAGTGCAGCATTGCGCTGAGTGGACATCCAAGTACGACCCCCACACGTATGTACGAAATACGGCAACCACAACAACCTCAAGAACGGGAAACGAAGTTATTTAACAGTGACCCTCCACAATTTTAGGATTTAAGCATTGGAGAAGAACCCCCTCAGATGAGAAATGTGGATTTTTCATCTGAGGGGGTTGATCATCTGAGGGTTGAGGGTTTCATCTGAGAGGGAGATGAAAAAGCGAGAACCACCAGCCTCGCAACAAACAAGTCACTGCTGCTGTGCTGTTTGACTAAATTATGGAGAAGTAATAGTAGCAGTTTCTTTTCCTTTGTGCCACCACACATATAAATTTCAAAACTTGCTTTTGTTTTAGAGGTAAATCCCCTATTTACTTCTAAGTGCTGCCTACAGTGAACCTGGGTAGGAGCTCGACATTAGCAATAAATATCATTTGCTCTTTCTAGCAGTTGTTTTTACTATTATCCTGGTCAGCTGCAGTCAAGGAAAGCTTTTTTTTTTCTAACCTTCAACATTAGAAAAAGAGGTGGGGGGGGGGGGGGGGGGAAGGCTTAGAATAGAGGCTGCCTAGATTCAACTAAATATGGTATTTCAGCTCATGTGTGTTTGATGACACGGGCTTTTGCACAGAAGGGATATGCAGTGACCTCAACATGACAGCCAAGAGCTTTAAATTGCTCCCTGCCATAACAGCTTAGTGGTTATGGCGTCGCACTGCTGAACACGAGTTTGCATGTTCTATGGCATCTAAACTGGACACATCTCTATGAGGGCAAAATGCAAACACACTTAGGATTTAGATTTAGACGCATGGTAAAGAACTCCAGGTAGCCAAAATTAATCTGGAATCCCATAAAGCATGTCTCATAATCAGATCGTCGTTTATATTAAGTTTATATTAAATTTTTTTTTAACCTTTAAATTGCTCCCTATTCAGTGGTAGCCTGACTAGGCCCATGCCACATCTCAACTTTCTTTTTTCTAGAGCACATGGAAACCCTAGTCTCATAGGCTTGTCGAACTCTCTTTTCTGGAGGTCAAGATGATGAGCAACAGCAATTTTCCATTTCAATTGACCATACAGCAGTATGTGTACAATGCTAAATGTATATAAAACAGGGAGTTTTACAAAACCACCTATAAACAGGACTCGATCGCTTATAAGACAGAAGCAAACTTGAAAGACCTTTAATTATGCTGGCCCATGTGCACAGGCCATTGCACACTCGTACGTGAATCATCACATATGTAGGTTATTGCAGTGCTCATGTCATTCATTTTATTTTTTATGACGTCCAGTCCTCTGCACTATTTTCAGAACATGCGTGAGAAAAAAAAAAAAGCTTCCTATTTTGTTTCCCAGTCTGCAATATTGCACCAGCCCGTTTAGTAGTGTATAATGTTGTTTATAGCACAGCCCGGCTTTATATAACCAAAAACAAAAATTATGACAGCTTAGCAAGCTGGCATAAAAATGGAGCCTGCAATGAAAGCTATGAGCCTTAGCATGCAAGCTGCAAGGTAGAGCAGATTGACCTGTCACCTGTTATGAAGTTATCTTTAAACAGATCCTATGTCCCCTCTCTGTGGCAGTACTTGTACCGTGCTTACAATAGCAAAGCTATGCACATGTAACACACTGCTCAGGCTGCATCTTCTTTTTACAAATCCTACAGTATCCCTGTGCCGAACAAATAACCAGAGCTTTTTTTTTTTTTTTTTACAGAACACAGGACACTCAGTTATTCTACAAGAATACAAACTGACACAAGTCAATTATGTTACACACAAGAAGGCTATGAGAATTGTCAAGAGACCCTAAAGTAAATACTTGCCAGTTTCAGAATGTACATCTACAACAAGGAGAAAACAGCAGCCTTTTAGCTATTACACAAATTACATCAACCACACCTGCATGTCACACTTGTCCCAGTACTGCATATGGTTTGGATTTAAATATGCAGTCCTGCAGACGAATTTTTACTCAATAGATGTTCATCTTATTCTGGCCATTTTTGTGTTCTGTATAGGTGTAAAGTCTACACCATACGCATGCTTGCCAGTGTGCATTTTCTCACCCCTCCGTATTTATGTGCCCGCCACACTTTGCAAGGAATGTCGGTTAACACCTACAAAGGGCGCACACCAGTTTGCACTCACCCCTGACTAGACGACTTGGCACGCACCGCTTCATATTGAGCTATTGATAGTGCCTCAAAATGCGTAATTTGGATTTGGCTACTATCCGTTGGTCAATCTGGTGCAGAAGATTGCTAGTCCACACCCCACAGCACAACTCAACTGGAGCACAGGAGCATACTCCAGTCTAGTCGCATCGTCTAGTCTAACGCGAGTCAGTGCAAATGCTCACATCAGACTGGTGTAGATGTCTGCAAATATGTAGTACAACCTAGTGTCATGCCACTGAAGACCTAGGTATTGTTTACAAAGTTCGCAGCATGATAATGTGACCAACTTACCAAGTATTCTTTGTTTCCAGCCATCTCCTCTACACTGGTTGAATCTTTCATTGATGTTATTGCAGACATCAACTTTGGTATGTAACACGCTCACAATGCATCACTGTACGTTACACAGTTCGTACTTATACTTTGTAATTAACCTACGTTAAATTTTCCACTATATTGTTATCTTATGTGCTAAACATGCCGTTCATTGCATTCTATGTTTACTTGTCCTTCACTCTTGCTTGAGCCTAACCACAGCCTGGAGTAGGTATAAATAAATTTAAGAAGAGTGCTGTTTTAAATAAATGGCAAGACACATCCAAGCTCAAAGTTCACATCACAGTTCTTTCAACCTTCAACTAAGTATACTGAGCAGCTTTACAGCACACACTAACGCCGAACACTGGACAGGAAGATAAGTGCAAACCTCATCATCAGACTTGGCAGCCTTCATTTTTTCAAGTTCCTCTCTGATCTTCCTGAGTTCGTCTTCCAGTTCATGAATCTTCTGCTTCTGAGAATCTCGTGCATGCTCCAGTGCTTTCACTTCACTCTGGAGGATCTCTTTTTCACTGAAAAAAAGAAAGGAGAGGGGAAGGGATGTTTTACCTGAAAATGTTCCAATGCTAGCTTTGCTAAAGGAAACGTGGTTGCCACCAAAAACATATGGTACTCTGTACATGACTTTCCCTTTGTGCGATACATCTCAGTGTTAAGAAAAAAAATGGATGGGTATGGAATTTTATGAAGTAAATTCAAGTTATACAAAATATCCTCATATTTCAGTTCCCCTCTTAGGTGATGAGCTTTAATTCTAGGAAGTTAGAGACAATTCACCAGTGGCTACACAACCTACACAACCTACACAAAACAACTGTAACCAAGTGCTTGTGACATAAAGACAAAGTAGCGAAGTTATGTTAAAAGCAGTGCTCCTTTCGAAGCCTTTGCACACTGGATTGCAAGAGCAGCCCATTAGCCGACGGTTCCATTTTACAATCTCCTCATATACTAAGATATGCAGGAACTAACAACTGGCACAGTGAGCTGCCAGCAGGGTAAACAAGGGGTATTAAAGGCAACTAGTCGGCACCATGACAAATGAGCCAGTAAACATCGTCAACTGAGTGCAAGAAAGCCACCTATGATGAGAAAGCCCCTGCATGAAACCTTCCCTCCAGTCGTTTCTCTGCAAGGCAAATTAGCACGGCAGTGCAGCATAATCTTGAAGCAAAAATGGTAAAGGGTAGAACTGGTGTCTCCAAGCATGTGAACATGTCTTGCACACAACTGTCCTGCACCAAAAGACATGAGTCACTTTGCTTGTGACCTTAACACAGTAATTGATTGACGAATTCATTGACCGATTGATCAATTCATTGATCAGGTTTATCATTATGAAGCAACACTGGCTATGAGCTATAGCAGAGTGCTCTAGGTTAATTTTGATTACCTGGGCTATTAATGTGCACCCAAAGCACGATACATGAGCTTTACTGCATTTCTCCCCAATGAGAATGTGGACGCCACAACCGGGAATTAGAAACTGTGACCTCATGCACAGCAGCACAATTTCATAGCCACTGAGTGACTGCTGCAGATTCACGCAGAGAGCAACTGCAGTACTTGTAAGCTGCCATAAGGAAGGTGCATGCAGGGACCGCGCACCATCTGCATGGCTTCAGAATTCACTAGCATTCACACCAGCACTGCATAGAATTTTTCTTTCAATGTCAGACTATGCCACCACTGTGAAGGTGACACAGTGATGGCACAGTGGGCCCCTAATAGATTTTACTCAAGACAACTGCAAACAGCTAATGCACAAGCCTGATCTTTTGACAGAAAAGGGTCAAACTATAGCTATGTACACAAAAAAGTGCTTATCTTGTGGCAGTTGCTGTAGCTTCATACTCCAAAAAATGCTAACCACCAAGAAAACAGCCCTACAAATTACCATGGTTTGCCAGCACCCAAGCAGTCAATGGCAGGGAAAATGGGTAGAAAAGAGAGCCTCTGGTCTTCCCATAGCACATGCAGCTTATTGGATTGGAGGTAGGGGTGAAATTGCCCAGATGAAAATCAAGGACACTCGTTTTGGCATGCAGCTTACTCATGGCTCAAATTTAAAGCGCCCTTCAACTGCCCTGTAAAACTTTTTTATGTCTCAGCGTATAATTTATAATTTAAGACTGATCAATTAGGAACTGTACAGAGTGCAATTCCTTGTTTACGCTTCACTGTGTGCTTCAAGAACTTCTAGTATTTCACATTCAAATGTGAAAAGTCAGAAGGCACTTTTTTTGGTATGACTGCTTAAGCTTATTGCAAAGTCCTTAAACCATCATTTTACATCACATACATAGTTATGTGAGCATTCAACAGATAGCTAGGCAAAGTATACAAAACATAAAATGTGTGCAGAAAGCTACAGCCTACTTAAGCGTGGTAAATTATGACACAAGACTCTACGCTAGTTCAAAAGTGACAAAAGACACACCAATTTCAAAGTATTCATTCAGTTCAAAAGATATACCGAAAGTAGTGCCGTACTACTCTGAACCCTCAAATTTGTGTAAACCTAATATGTTCATAACTCCTGGCAGCATTTTCTGCAATCATGTTGATTATGATTGACAGATGTGTTTAAAAACTAACTTATTTCACAGAAATGAAATGGCGTGTGCTACTTGCACTCAGCACATGTAATAAGTTTGGCACTGCAGATATTTCACAGCCTGAATGCTCGAATGAGGCATGACATTTCTAACAGGGGGATATGGGAGCTCATAAAAAAAACGCAGCAGCAGCAGCAGTAGCCTTGGTATCAAACTCACCTGGTGAGAAGGTCAACCCTGGCGATTAGGTCGTCTTTAACAATGTTTAGCGCATTCCTAGAAGCAGAAACAACTAGGTGTTAATATGGGCATGCAGTGGGCATAAATGGTGAAACAAATCATGTGTTAGTCCCTGTGAACTTCTCTTGAGCTGCCTTTGGCAACCGTATTGCTAAGCACCACCATACACAACAACTGACAATGTGATGATGCCTCTCGTGAGCAGCAAACCCCCTTCCATGAACTCAGCAGCATGCAGCTACTCCCAGATAGCAGATGCAATAACAAATTGCCCACACAACAAAAGAACCACTTACTTTGTGGCAAGGAGCTCAATGTTCTCCATGATGATGTTTTCAACCTCCTTTCCCATGCCTGCACGAATTAGCATATATCAGTGAAAACGGTCTTTAAAAAAAGCACTATACACACTATTTGACAAAATCCAGATAGTGAAGTGATAGCTTCAGGAGCTTAGCTTTGCAGTGCTTTATTTATTATATTTGTTCGAGCAACTTTTTAACCCTTTGAGAGTCAATGACGTAAATATACGGTGCTGCGAACAAGTCTAAAAAGGGTCGATGTTGTATATTTACGGCGCCGTCTGTAGGTTTAAAAAGCGCGCCAATTTCCTAACTTGTTCTTTTCTGTCATGTGCTGCCACTATGTGGGAATACAGGGAATTTCTTTCTTGCACCTCCCGCTCTCGGTTTTCGTTGCATGGTTTGTTTTAGAGCTAGTTTGCTCCTGCGCATCTATATACTACCGCTCACGCATTGGCGCGCGCGCGAGCGGGCTGCGCTTCGAGTTTCGTTCTGCGGGCGGTTTCGCCTTCTTGCGCTTGCAAAACTGATGGCTATCTCCTTACTAATCAATGAAAGGGCAACCGCCTCTTTCTCACTTGTTTAGTGCTCACATGGGGTGCGCACAGGAAGGATGCCGCCATGCATGTGTTTCCATTGCTTTCTTTTTTTTTTTTTTTTTTTTTGACACTCGCGAAAACTAAATGCCTCTGGTTGGCGCTAAGATGAAGATTAGTGGAAGTTTGTCACAGGTTCTGCTTTTTTGACAGGCGCACAACCACACAGTTTTCTTGAGTGCATGCACCTACGCAGTTTGATTATGCTATGAATGTACATATTGGATGTTAGTGCAAGAGCAGGAACATTTGAGTCTTGCGAAATATTCTCGTGTGCGCATTTTCAAGGCCTTGAACTGTGTGTATAAAAATGCATCAAAGTTCTCATTCTTATAAGTTTATTTCCTTTTTTAATGTTAATATTCAAGAATGAAGAGTACATATATACCAACGCAAAATATTTTTTTCTCACTTTATGGTCACCCTAGAAAAATTGCGGTAAATTTTTTTCAACATATTAAGTAGAGTAAGCAAGAAGAATTGAAATCCACAATAGGAAAAATTGACCCTGGGCGGTCGCATATGGTGAAGAAAATCGACCCTCAAAGGGTTAAGTGAAAGACCCTGTTTTTACAAATCAAACAAGCTGGTCAGATATGAAATGATTTACAAACTTCGTGGTCTTGCTAATTGACTATGTCTAAAAAAAAATGGCTGACTTTATTAACTGTACACATGCACTACGTATCAAGGAAGTAATGGCTCCTACAGTATGCAACTGCACAAAGCATAAGCAATCAGTGCTAAGCATGGAAGTCATAAGGCTCTCCAGTTCTAGGCAGCGCACACTGTAAAACAGTGTAAAGCTTGGCTTTAGGAAGATGCTTACTGTTATGAGGGGCTTTAAAAGAAAAGAAAAAGCAAGGGTGAGGCAACACTCAGGAGACAAAAATTGCAAGAATAGGTACACAGAGAACATGCTGACGAGAATGTGCTTGAATAAATACAATTTGTTTTATTAGATAATGATGTTGCTTTTCAATTACAATTACAGCAGTTTACATAATCTAAACCAATGGCTAAGTATAAGCAAGAACTTTGTACTCTGACCTGTACATAGACATCATCTATATTCATGCCAAATGACTGTTAAAAATACAGATGGGTTATGCTTACCGAATATGTTGTCAGTAACTGTCAGTAAGGACGTGCAAAAACAGAGGAAACAAGTTTGTTACTTAACTGTTATACAACACTGCCTTCCTTGCAAAGGATATTGCAAAAGCAGCTATTACTCAAAGGATTTTAGGAATGAATCCTTTCAGGAAAATACATCAGACAGAACATGAGACAAAATGCTTTCAAGCAAAAGCATCACAAGCAAAACACACAACACAAGCTATGAAAAGCAAACCATTGCAAATTGACATGCAATACAAATACTAAACAAGCACAACAAACACAAACACAAATAAATGGGAAGAGAAAGTGCAGAGCTTAGGCACATCAATAGACAAGTGGCCTAGTTCCAGCACAAAGCTTCTATTTGCAGTGTGAAATGACAACCCACACTGCTATACAATGTTTACAAGATGTCAGACAAAGACATTAGGAAATGAAGACTGCAATTTCCTATAATATCAGCCAATAGAATGTATCACACCACTTCTTTTACAGTGTTTGGGTTTGTTGGTACCTATAATATTTTATAAGGGAAATCAAGCAAACGAGTCATAAAAAGAGCAAGAGAAAGCAAAAATGGACAGTATTAAACCCAAGTTTGCTTTACCATTATAACTTTGTCAAGCGCAAATAAACTTAAGCAAGTTCACAATCATGACACCAGTAACCCACTTGCTAAATATTCCTTGTACTGCTGTACCAACCAAATGGGCAGCTCACAATCAACTTCATCTGTCACAAGGTATTTGCTGCAGGGCAAGCTTTGCAAACATGTGACAGCCATTTAGAGTAAAGGTAGGGCTACGAGCCATGAATTCAAGAAGCTGCCACCAAAATTAGTTAATTACTGGGCTAATCAGGCTGCAGAATATGCCACCGTGCGGTGATAAAACAAAATATCTCTAGTTACATGGCCTGTTTGCTTCCAACCACCGCCAAAAGCTTAAACTGAACATTGCAATACAAAAGTGCCTTTTCGATTTAAGTGTGCCTATGCCTCTAGTAATCACTCGTGAGAGTTTCCCTAGGAGGAAGCTATGTGGTGATGAGAGACAGACTACCTATGTAACAGACTACCTGTTGCGAAATTAACATGTGGTTACCTTTGTCAAAAAAAAAAAAGCTTTTTTTTTTCTGCATATCCACCCCTTATGTAACACCCCGAGAGGGGTCCTTAAGGTAATAAAATGAAATGAAATGAAACAAAATGAACAGAACTCAATATGAGGCAGACTGCCTGGCATGAAAACACTATAAAAGGATTCCATGATAGAGGCTTCAAAACACAGATAAATAGGCAAGTTAATGCTATGATCTACATAATTATTATGTGGAACTTTCTGAATGGTTTATTGACTTCCTCTAGCATGGTATGTACATGATAACAACAGTTCTTGATCTAGCAGTGTGCTGAAACTGCCTGCCCTTTTAATGGTAGCATGTTATTGCCAAAAAATCTACAAGCTCTAGGAAACATACAAAAGAATTATTCATAATAAATGTGATGCATTATGATGCCCCCTGACATCATGTTTACCAGTACAGTTATTCTGCTCAGCATGGGCCAAATGGAAATAATCCATCAACCACATGAGAAACAGCTGCAAGCTCCGAGCCTGATTAAGTCCTGCCACCAGAACATAGTTATGGTGGATGATTGATGGAAATGGCATTCTGAAAACAACACTGCACCCTGTACAGCTTTACACTGTTGACGCGGTAACCAACACTGTCAATCTAGTAGAAGACTGTACAGTAAAACCTCGTCAATTCAGAAAATCGGATAATTTGGACTCGCCCTTTGGCCCTGACAGGCATATGCATTATTTAATTCAATAAAGCTCTCGTAAATTCCAATGCATTTGGCTGCACATCGGTTAATTAGGACAACTCTTGGAGCTCAGCGAGTGTGGATCGCCGTAAATGTGCGACGCAAAAGAGCAAGAACGGCGTTAGCATCCACCAAAACGAAATGACAGAGTTCGCATCGCCATAGTACTCAGTAGAAATCATACGTGAATGACAGCAACACCAGAACGTTGTGCGCCTATTTGTGCCTTTAAAGCCTTTATTCTTGCGTTTACAGTCGTGCATAGCACAGCGTTGGCGGCGTGCCTTCACGACTGAGTATTTCCCAACCATGATCGTATTAATAGCCGCTGCAGTTTCGTCCGCAGTGGTTGCGGCAAACCGTAGTTTCGTTTTGGCCCTTTACGCGTGTCGGCCGCGTGCCTTCAGAACAGCAAGGTTGCCGTCCATGATCGCGTCGACAGCGACCGCGGTTTCGTCCGCAGCGGTTGCAGCAAACAGTAGCATTGTTTTTACCGAGTGCAAAGCTGTTGAGGATGACTAGTACCATTTACATCGCAATGGGCGGTATACGGTACTGGTGAAAAATTAATCAGGATGTGCACACGGTGTGAAAAGCGCGTCTCAGATGAAGCCACAACTGTGCTGCCAAGGAAATCGATCGTGAGGCCTTCGTCGCTACAAGCACTAATCAGTCATGAGATGACGAGAATTGAAGCTTCCGCACTGCTTTTTTGCAAAATATAAACCGGATTTGCTGATTCATTCAGTAAATAAGGGCGTGTTAACGTAATAAGCATTTGTTTGTTTTTTTGATACCCTCGGTAACTCAACATTTGTTTAATTCAGACATTTCTCTTCGACCCGTGAAATCCGAATTAACGAGGTTTTACGTACCACTACTCAGTCCTGGTAAGAATGACTGCCCATGCTGCACATCTTTCTTTACCGGGCAATTGTCTATTTGTACGGTGCACTACGTTTTTATTCTGACAAATTTAAATAGTGATTCTGCACTTACTGCTGCTCTTCTCACCTTAATTTTGCAAGATGTATTTTTTGGTCTTCTATTGTTCAATAAAACACTGGCATTGGCACTCAAGAGAGAACAAAGCAGTGTTATGTGCGAAATCTGCCTGTAGTGTAGTAAGAATAAAATGGAAGCTACTGCAAATGCAAGAAATCATCTTACAAGTACTGTCACCATGTAACATCATCAGACAGTTTGTGGCACTTTTGCAAGCCTGTCCAAGAAAATGCCAGGGCCACTTGGGACATACATTTGGGAGTGTTAATGACACTCTCTCCAAAACAAAATACTACCTTATTTCTGCATTCCACTATGTTTCAGCAAGCTTAATTTGGTGTACGAGGAGGATAAAAGGACTCTACTGCCTTTAAATATGCAGTGCAAGATACCTTAACTCCACGACACCCAACATATATTTTTGATATGCCGAGTCAGCTAACACAAAATGATGATTTTACCAAGGGAAACTTAGACCAAACACCGTTGTAGCTCTTTCCAACATGGTGAAGCGAACTTTCAGTGGTGGATAGCTCAGCAAACCAATCACTAAACAAATAATTGCTGTACTAATGAATTTATAAATCAAATAACATTTAGTTGTAGTTTCCCTTGCCACATGTGTACTCTCCATGGACACAAAGGTGACTATGTTGTTTTAATTTTTTGACGTAGTAGTTCTGCGGAAACCCGCAAGGTGGAGAGAACTAATGAATAAAGGAAAAATCAGACATCCACCCGTTCGTAGCAATTGCTACAACGGAAACCCATACAGGTTCCTCGAAAAAAAAGCTTCATAGCTGAAAAAAAAAAACACGTATGGGTTTCCGTTGTAGCAATTGCTACGAACGGGTGGATGTCTGATTTTTCCTTTATTCATTACTTCTCTCCACCTTGCGGGTTTCCACAAGAACTACTACGTCAAACACTTGCCTTTGCTTCGTGTTGTCGACAAATTCGACTTCGCCCTGCCATCTGCTAACCGCCTGGTTAGCTCAGATGGTAGAGCGGCTGCCCCGGAAAGGCGGTGGTCCCGGGTTCGAGTCCCGGACCAGGACGAATTTTTCTTCAACTATGAAGCTTTTCTTTCGAGGAACCCGTATGGGTTTCCGTTGTAGCAATTGCTACGAATGGGTGGATGTCTGATTTTTCCTTTATTCATTGTTTTAATTTTCATTGGTATGGAATGGTGCTTGGGCTTTGTCGGATTAAGATTGACAACTAGAAGACGTCAAAAATACTAAAATGTAGGCTATGTGTATTGTACATATGCATCCAAGCAAGCAAGCAAAAACTGAAACAAGCACCCTGGAGCAAAGGGTCACAACCAGAATGAGCAATAACATACAACATAGTAACTAAGCATGGGAAAAACAAAATGGACAAAAATGCCACAGAGGCCTACCATTTTTGCCACCATGATTATCTGGCTCACTTTCTGCGTCACTGTCTGAGAAGAAAAGGAGAGATTTAAAAAAAAGAAGCAGAAACAAGGAAAAGAAAAATGGGAGGAAGCAAAATCGTGCACTCATTCGAGAGAACCACAGAGAAAAAGGCAAGCACTGCATGAAACCCATCCAGGAATAAGCCTGCACATGCATACAGCAGACTGCCAAAGCCAAGGAGCATGCTCAGTTCAGTTTCTCAAGCGTCAACATTTCCTGTTATTATGCTAATTTCATTTTCATATTCTCCAAGCTTAGTCAAGCTTTAGTCACTGCAGATGTTCTGAAACTGCAGACAAAAGTTTGTCTAGTTTGGTTACCAGTACAGAATAGATTCGTCCTTTATTTATAGAAATAAATTTTCTAGGATTTCCCACAGGAAATTCTTGCATAAAGCGCAGCTTAATTCCTCTCCATGGGCTCAAATTCTGCTGTGTAGTAATTACAGCAACACATACAAATGCAAGAGTCTTGGCTCTTGCCCCAACAGCAAATGCCCATCTGAGAAACTGAGCTGCAACAAGGATGCAGCAGCCAATATATACAGCAAGGCACGCTGAGGGAGAGTATCAAGGTGTGATCAGACATGCTGCGATCATGCCTGAAGCAAGCTCGCCGAGTTGCCAGGACTAACCTGATGATGCATACTCTCCCGGATGAACATAGTTTCCTTAGGGCAGCATTTATTGAGCACACAAGCAGAAATATTGTCAGTAAGCACTGTTAGTGTTTATACAAGGCACAAAGAGGAAACAACACATTGCCTGACTTGTCAAAACAAGGCCTTTTTCTTATTGGTCCCATTCATTAGCAAGCAATCAAGATAACCCGCTCCCAAAAGCTAATAAGCATTAAGTGTGAAGGACAGTCCAATACGCCGTAAATGTAATAGGGAGATTTAGATTAGAGGACGCAAGTGGCTGACATACTTGAGAACCCAAAGTCTGCTTGAGTTTTGCTGGGACCCAAGTGGCTTGTGAAGCACAATACAAGCCTTTTGCGTCTCCTAATCTATAGCTCTCTTATAAAAGATAAGACTGAAAAGATCTTGTGGCTTTGATCATGCTACAAGTTACAGTTAAATTTGTGAAATGGTAAGGTAGTGCAAAGGGAGCAGGGTAAGCTACAGAACAAGCTAAAACCTCTCTGGTGCCCCCTTGCCTGTACAGTCCCACTAACGACTCACCTGTAACATCTGAGCCTTCTTCGCCCTCAGCCATGTTTTCATCATGAAAGCTGAGCTCTTGGTAAAGCGTATTTGGCCTGCGCTGCTCTCTGAGATGTTAAGAACAAGATCAACAGAATTGACACCAGTTCTTATAAAACTCACAAGGTACACAGTGTAATAAGCAGAACACAATAAAACTGCACACAACAATTTAAGTCATGCTAAGACTTCCAAGCAATAGAAAAATTGTGTGCACAGATAACCTTTGCTACCTGCAGCATTATTTCCAGTTAACCACTACAACATTATCACTTACAATTACGTGCTTGCACTGCCAGGGCAATGTATGCCTCATTAGATGTATGTGTCTTCATAAGACACTTGAACAATAAATTTCTTTGGAAACTAATCCACAAAACCTTAGGTAGCAACAAAAGCTATTTCAATGCTTGTACAAATTCTGCTTTAAGTGTGACCCCACAAGTGTTTGTTCCGAGAAAGCATGGGCAGACAAAGTGCACCTGCTAAGCAAACAGCGGCCAGGCTCTTATGACATGATTAAAAGTATGTGTGGTCCTGCTGTTTGTGTTGCGCAGCTTGTTTATCTGAACAATGCTACACGTCAGGCAAGGTTTCTTGTCTTCATTTTGTACATCTCAAAGAGCCAAATGTTACTTGTGAAAGGTTGCCTCATCATTCAACCTGGACTCCTCGTAGTGCTTTGGTGATACCATGGTCCTTCTATACTTTCCTTCTGGTCACGGAACTTCCCCAAAAGTTTCATATGGGGACAGAAGGTGGCACAACAGGTATTGGCGTAAGTAGAAGGGGTAGAAGTAGAAGCATCAACCAGTCAACATTCGAGTTAAGCAAGGGATGGCTAGAGAATTGGTGGAAAAGAAGCAGGGAAGAGATTGATACGACCAGATCTGTTACAGGCATTGGTAGCAGTACAACATAGATAGATAAATTTTAAGGAAGAAAAATAATGACTAAGAAGATGTATAGAAAAATGCTAGAATGAAAAGCATGTATAGCATACCTGATCAACTCAGGCTAACTAGATGTTTCAAAGGGGATGCCAATAAATTATCATCATCATCATTGGGAACAATCTGCCATGCCAGATGGATGGGCAGCGCAATCATGCAAATGTTTCATGAGGAAAGGCACTTCTCACGCTTTTGCTTCAGCACGTTTGCAGAGTGAACATGAAACAGGAACTTATGGCAAAATAATTTCATGTGTGATGTGTTTGCACTTGCGCTTAAATTATAGATGGCACTATTGTATGATTGATTGCCTCCCCCCGCCCCCCTACTAGCCTTCCTCGCACAAACCACTTCAGTCGGATGTCTCTATATACACTTTGTCTAGTTAGCTAGGTAGATAAGTTAGTTATATTTGGTTGGCTAGTTCAGAAAATTAGTTAGTTATTAGTTGATTGGTAAAGCAATTGTATTTGCTTAATTTTTATACTTAGGCAGGTTATTAGTTTAGCTAGTGAATAATTTTGTTAGTTTAGTTAGGTAACAAAGTGAATTGGTTAGCTCAGTAATTTGTTATTGAATTAGTTTATAATTAGCAAGTTTAGTTGCTTAATAGTTATTAGTTTAGTTAGTAAGTTGTTTGTTAGTTTCATTTATTAATAGTATGGTAATTAGTTTATAATTACTTATTTATTTGATTCGTTAGTTAGACACCATTGGTTAGTTAACTAATGCAGTTAATTTGGCAAATTATTTATAACTATACTTTGTTAAGAGATTGTTTAGTTTAGTTAGGTTAGTTATTAGTGAGCTTATGTAGTTGATTAGCTTAGTTGTTCGTTGGATAACCAGTTGAGTTCGTTCTGTTAGGTTAGTTATCATTCAGTTAATTTTGGTATTTGTGATTTTGGTTCATTACTTAGCCAATCTAGTTAGCTTACATCATTATGACTAAATCATATATTCAGCATTTTAATTAGTACACTTAGCAAGGCTAATTAGGCACCCTTGTAACTTGACTGATGTGCAGGCACACAACAAATGTTAGGCATTGCTGCTATCAAGAAGCATGGTGTCACTACACCGAGAGAGATTTACCGTGCAAAAACTGAAACTTAAGTGGCTAAAAGCATCAAGGCACACTTTTTACACGTAATTACATAAAAGTGTGTCGTGAAACTGCTTCGTGGCCTGTTTCTAACGGTGCAGTAGCCTCAAGTGTACCTATTGAACTATTAATTACACCAGTGTTACAAATGCAGGCTAACTTGGAAATGAAACAAGGCATTGTAGTTGTTTCAAAGTTGTTTATGTTGACACTTTTGAACACTGTACACAAACAGGGCGGTGGTTTGCACGTTGTGCCAAGAACATTAGACAGTTTTAGTTTAGCGTCTGCAACTATAGCGTACGCTATACGCTATAAAATAGCGTACGTTAAGCAGCGCATGTTTTCTACAATTTTAGTTGACCGGCGATATCTTCGGATCTCAGAGGCCATATGCCGTCGTTGCGGCTATTTCGCGCCTTTAGCGACAGGTGGCGCTGACATCTCGAATGTTTCTTTCATTAGGCTTCGACTCATTCGAAACGAGAAGCGATCTCGAAAACACCACGAGGTTATCCATAATACTCTGTCGTCAAAGCAGCCTGAGACTAAGCGAAAGCCGTTTACACAGTCATTTGCTACGAACGAAGTGCATTTTACAAAAGCAACGCCAAATTCAATTCGAAGCGGGCAGCCGGGACCGCCGCCATGTTTCCCGCAAGCTCCGCAAACGCCGCAAAAACGCTAACGCTAACTCGTTTGCGTTGCGTACGCCCGCTATACCCGCTATTTCGTTTAGCGTTCAGCACACGCGCAGTGACGATCCGCTATTTTTTAGCGTACGCAATGGTATAGCGTACACTATACTAAAACTGTCTATTTATATGCCAACAATCTCAATCGACTCTTGCACAAGAATGGGCGTACTCGCAGAACGCCGCTGGCATCCGTCAGACGTCTTCTCACATGCCCTTCTACTTGCATCAGCACCACAGTGCATCCACTGTAGGAACTGAAGTGCTCCCATAGCGTTACGCAGAAGTTTCGTGACTAGATGAAAAGTATTGAAAGATCATGGTGATGCCAAGATGGTACAGCAGCCCAACTTTGATGCCTCTGACACCATCTAAGGAGCCTGGCATGCCAAGTTGCCATATATGTCGAGAACACCTTGCTAAACCCTTTTGTACAACTGCTTCTTATTTCTCAGATTAGTATGCTATTTTCAGAGCCGACAAAATTTGCTCTGACCAGATTAAATATGGTGGCAGAGTTCTGATAGAATGCTGTTTTGCATTAGGTGCAATTAGAAGGCAAGACCTGGAGACATACGATGAATGTGTGCGGTTGGAAATTCAAACATGTGAGAAATCACACTGTCTCGTTGGCTGTTATTACTTTCCATCTCATTCGGATCCTAACGTTTTCATGAATCATTTTTTGGATATTGGGGATAAAATTGATTTCTCGAAGTACAACGTTCACATTTACGGGGACATTAATCTTCCTAAAGTTGAATGGGAACCTGGTTTGGTCAATGGCGACTGCACAGCCGAACGAGAAAAAGCTGGATATCTCATCTATTTTATTAACTTTCATGGGTTAAGACAATATAACACGATGAACTGTGCTGGTAGCATTTTAGATCTAATTATATCTAACGTGCCTGTTTTTGAGGTTCAAGATGTGCGTGATCCTCTTGTTCTTGTAGATAAGTTTCATTGCCTGTTTACTCTGTCATTCTATTTGTCTTTTCGTCCAATGCTTGAACTAAAAACAGAAAAATTTAGGTACGCCTACGGTGATTACCTTGGGCTGTACACTTAGCTTCACAACTATGACTGGTCTCGATTCTTTGAGATCGGAAATGTTGACTCATGTGTTGAGCTACTAACATCAGTTGTACCAGGATCAATGAAAAGATATATACCGCTATGTCATCCGAGGAAGTCTAGATTTCTTTGCTGGTTTTCTTGTGATTTGAAACACTACTTGAGGAAAAAACTGCGGTATCACAAACTGTACATAAAATCTGAAAGTGAATATTGGTACCAAAGATATTCATTATGTAGACAAATTGTGAAGGAACTTATTGTATGCGATGAAGGTGAATACCATAAACTTCTTGAAGAGAACTTCAAGAAACAACCGAACTCCTTTTGGGCTTTTGCACGGAAGCAAAGTAAAGATAAGGTCAATGCTTCTGTGCTGAAGATGCGTGACAGTATTTGTTTCAAATCGCAAGATATATGCCAAGCTTTCACTAACCACTTTAGTTCTTGCTTTGTGCGCCCTGACAGCACAACCCCTGTTATAACATTTGATGACAGCACTGACTGCTTAGTGTATGAAAGTGTCGATGAACATGAGGTGTTATCGGCGGTTCAGAGGCTTAAGCCAAAGCTTTCAACAGGTGCCAATAAAATTCCCACCTTCATAATCAAAGGATGCGCCGACATTTTTAGTCCTGCTTTGACGTATTTGTTCAACTTATCTTTGTGCACTGGTGTTTTTTGTGGCCGTTGGAAAGCTGTCAGTGGTTGTTCCTGTGTTTAAATCCGGCAATGCTTGTGATGTGAATAACTTTCAACCAGTGTCACTTATTTATTGTTTTGCTAAAGTTTTAAATGGTAATGTACGAATGCCTGAGTTCATATTTCAAACAAGAAATCTCGTCTTTGCAACACAGATTTTAAAACGACAATCCGTTGAGTCAAATTTATGCGCGTTTCTTGGATACAGTGGGTCTCACGCGTTTAATCGTGGTCAGGTAGACACAACCTACTTTGACCTGACTAAGGCCTTCGGCACGGTTTCACATGAGATAGTTCTAACGAAGATTGAAAAATACAGACTTGCCCCAGGTACTGCAAATGGCTCAAAAGCTACCTTGACAGCCGTCGAAATCTGGTCAGATTTTCTGGCTGTGTGTGCGATGAATTTGTATCATCATCGGGAGTGCCTCAAGGATCCAACCTTCGGCCTTTGTTGTTTCTAGTTTTTATCAATGATTTGCCGCTACATATAATGAACTGGCGGGTTTTTTTCTTTGCAGATGATTTAAAATTATTGTGTTAGAGTGAAACTTTAGAGGAGTGCTGCCAGTCTACAAGCTGACATTTGCAACATCAAGAAATGGTGCTTGATGAAAAGGCTTAAATTGAACATTAAGAAAACTTCTGTTTATCTCTTACTAGAAAGCACGACACAGTTATGTTTAATTATACTCTTTTTGGCAGAAAAATATCTCGTGCTGCCCACGTGCGAGACCTTGGTGTTACTGTTGAGTCAAAGCTAGATTTCCGGTTGCATGTATCTTCAATTGAATTGCGCGCATCGAGACATATTAGTATTATTTCTAGGTTAACAAGGAAGTTTCATCGATACGAGTGTATGAGCACTCTTTACTGTGCTCTCGTGAGACTATGCCTCGAGTTCACGTCAGCAGCCTGGAATGACATCTCCTTTAGCTATTCCAATTGAATTGAAAATGTCCAGCATAATTTCGTACGCATACTGTGCGATAGATATATTGGTTGCCATCATTTTTATAACGATGATTCTCTCCTAGCACACCTTAGTATGTCTACTCTTCCTGACAGGTGACTTGTGCATGACACGTGATTCCTTCATAAAATTTTGCGTGGTTTCATTGATTGTGACCAGTTATTGACGTCACTGCGATTTTGTGTGCCTCATGCAAAAGCCGCCAAATGTTGCAATACATTTTACCTTGAGACGTGTGCAATTTGTCCCATGACTCGTTTGCAGATCACCTATAAGTCATCCTTTCATAGCACGGACATATTTGCCTAAACTGCTGTTTTTCATCGCTCTTTTTGGATTATTGTTTTATTGTCTATATTGTCTTTGTAATTTCCTTCTTTTTTTTCTGTAACGTGCCCAGTTCATGTCATGGTGTTTGTATCTGACCTACTATGCGCTCGTTTAGGCCAATGGCTATTAAGGCACATTGAAAATAAGGCATCTATTTATCTATCTATATATATATATCAATCTAAAGGAAAACTAATCTGCCAGAAAAGGTCTGATGATAAAAATTAAAAGCAACAAACAAAATGTCCTGGCCTCAGCTGCAGACACGTACATTAGTGCCCTAATTCCAAACTTCCATCATGCAGAGTACATTTCTGGGAACTAACAAGTTAATTCTTCATATCCAAGTGCTACTAGAATGTTGAACGCCAGAAAACCTTGGTAACAACAATGGATGAGTCAAGTACTTTCAGTAATTCTTAGTAAGAACTTAGTAACTGCAGTCACTCTTAGTAATTGCTGAGGTCCCTTCTCCTTTAATCAGCAAGGCCACTCACCAAATAAAACACACGGTGCAGGAGTGCAAGGGCCTCCAATTGCTGTGCAAAGAAGCCTTCAGCAAGATGCCCAGGCATATAAAACCTAGCTGCTACAAAGACTGATTCCCACCATTTAACCGGATAGATATCCTGGGCTACTGGGGTGCAATCGGAGATCGTTGTTCGGTGCATTCGTTTGGTTACCGGCGCGTGCGATTGACCTACTCCGCGCTGACATCGCCTGCAACGGGGAGCGGCCACATTTTTGGCGATGCCAACACTCCTGTCAATCATCATCCAACCGAGCACGTCGTCTGCTAGGCGCTGAACCCGACGGGAGTTGGGAAGATTGGGAAGTTGGGAACACTCGTTACGACACAGTCTTCAAATGGCGCATCTGGTGGATTGGATCCAACCGGTGGCTATGGCTGTGGAATGGCACGTTCAGATCCAATCCATAGTTTAATTCGAGTAAATGGCATTTGCATTGGGAACTTAGGTTGTTGTGCTGGTACTGCTCGAGGAGGAAGGAGAGTGGGTGGCAGTGCGAAACGTGTTTGAAGAAATGGCAGAAAGCGAATTCCAGTATCACTCTCGTTTCTCAAAACAAATAGTGCGTTGGTTCGTCGTTTCTTTTTTCTTTTTTCTTCTCGCTTTGCACGACACCACCTATGGACGACGCAGAGAAACTAATAGTTATAAATTGCATTAGTCACACGTACTACTATTTGAAAATGTGTTTAAGCTTGAGAAGAAAAAAATACATTTTTTAGATAAAGATTTCATTCATTGGAAGACGAGAAACATTTCGTTTTGTAGTATACTGTCTGCAAGCAGACAACAAACGAGGGAAGTAAACTTCCGGAGAGTTCACCACTTGCCAATTGGCTGCTCTCTCCGCCCCGTTCTCAGAAATTTTGCATACTGCCACTATGTGACGTTGCAGCAACCAAACAGAATGCATATCGAACAAAGATCTCCGATCGCGCCACTGGTTTGGAATACATTCGACAGGCAAAGCTACAGGGCCAGTTCTAGCTTTCTTTTTCCTTGTCAAGCTCCCTTGTTCCAATCCTCGCTCCACCTTCTTCCACACAATGATTTAAATTAAAGTTCACGAAGCTTTGAAACAAACATGCTATACTACTACCATATAAAGAAAAGACCTTGTAAAATATGACAAAGAAACACTTGACCCCTGTTTCCTTTATCTAGACATGCAATCCTACCTGCGCACTGTCGTTTTGTCGACGCCGACTTCATCGTCATGCGTAATGTCTTCAATGTCTTCCACTTCAGGAGTGAGTGACGTTGTTTCCGACATTGACATGTCTGTGCTGAACCCATCCACCCAACCACTTTCTACAATGGGAAACGGTGAAAGAGAAGGTGCACTCTAAAATAAGTTTCATGATTTCATAAATATTTCCTCGCAATAAAGACACTAAAAGGTCAATATTGAGACAGAACAGATAACTATAAATTTTGCAATCTACAAAGTGTCAGAAGTAAGCACGCACATCTTCAGGTATTACGCACCCCAAGGCCCCATCAAGCAAGCAGCATTTTAAGGATTCCAACATCTGCTTATGTAGCCCAGTGCTACTTCAACAATCATTCGCCCTACTCTTAAGTGTGTGATGCACGGGTTTGACAAAACATGGCATGAGTAAGGATAGAAAAAGATTTGTCAGGAAGTTTAACCACTCTAAACGAAGGACAGATTGGACAACTGTACATAAAACTGCATCAAGCTGCTTTTAATTTGCTCAAAAGTTTTGAAACCCATGACACATAGCACCAAAACGCAGAAGGTAAATTTAGGCAACACTGTGTGCTAGTGCATGATATGTCGACTGTAGTAAATCTGGTCAGGAGTCTATATAAAAGCATTTTTCTTTTACTAAGTGCTGTCTAACACAATAACACATCGACAAAGCACTGATGGTGTGACAGTTTTACAAGATTTCCAAGAGTGTGGCACTCTTGTAAATGCTGCAGCATACAACTACTACATCGCTGCTAGTCACAACAGCACACTGCTATCTCAGAAGCCATGATGTGCCACCCTTATTTTATGCAATCAAAACATAATCAGCATCAACCTATTTTATGTCCAGTGCAAGACAAAGGCATCTCCCAAAGATCTCCAGTTATCTAAGTTTTATAATACATCAGCAGACTGCATCCTATACTTGCCAATTTCCTAATTTCGTCACACCACCCGATTCCTCTGCCATCCTCAACTGCATTTCTTCCTTTCCCTTGGCGCCTAGCCTGTAAATCTGACAGAGCACCATTTATCGAAGCCCCACTTTACATGACCCACCCAACTATAATCTCAGCTAGCGTGTCAGCTACAACCATTTTCTCTCGAAGCCATACACCACCTTCCTGCCTCTTGACATCACGGCTTCCATTTTCGTTTCCATCACTGATTTAAGTTTCCTTGTTTTCCTTGATGTCTCAGCCCCATACATTGGCATAGCCAGGGGGCGGGGGGGAGTCGAACCTCCCCCCCCACTGAAATTTTCTGACAAAACTCCCCACCCTTTCCCGCAAAACAGAAAGTTTCAGAAGGTGGGCTCCAAAAGAGCGACATGAATGAAAGGGAGAGCTTGAATATGAAAGCAAGGCAAGGGCTTGTGGCGGTTTGAAGAGGGAGGAGGAGGGGGTTGTTATGTCACCGTACCTAGAACTTAAGTTTATCCAGTTTATCCGCAACTGCTGTTGTGTCTATAGTAAGTAGTAGCATATCCTTGCCTTCTGACTCCACAATGCTGAAAGTGTGATTGAGTGATAAGAAACTTGCAAAATAGTGCCATCCCCCGCCCATACATAGCTGTGGCCATACGACGCACTATCAGGTCTGGCTGCAAAACAACAATGATCTCCACTGTTACCTGGGCTGCAACAAGTCTCGCCTGCAACTGAGAAGACACACAATAGTGTGCTGTCTTGTTTTTGTATGGCCCCGTCTTTAGCACTGTTCGTTTTTCCAAGTCATGTACCAGCTAGGTCATTGGCATATGTTATAGAAATGCATGAATTCGTAAACGAAATTTTAGTTTTCCTTTAATATCATCATTTTTAAAGATAGCATAATTTGATGCGATGTGGCTGCACAACATGCATCCTCGCTGTGTTCTTGTACGGGGAGTGCTAGGAGTTTGAATTTGTGTTGTGTACAATCTCCATATATATATATTTATTTATTTATTTTCAATACTGCCAGTCCCATCAGGGACCATAGCAGGTGGACATACAGAAATGAAAGACATGGTAATAAACGTGCACATACAAATTGCGTGTCAATAAGCCAAACAAGGAACGTAAAGGAACAAGGTAAGAATACAAAAAAAAATCAAATATAGATATCACATTTCTAGGAGACATGCGCAGCAATACAGATAATACATCATGAAAAGAACAGCAAACGGGAACAAAAATAACAGTAAACACCTTCACGATAATCAGCATGGCTTACAAGAATTGCAAAGCATATTATGTGAATATGACTGCGTTACTGAATACTAGATGTGGATTCTAACCGTGATGTGAACTGAGATAATGAGTCTGCAGAAATGACTGACGGATCGAAGCGATTCCATTCCCTTATCACGAGGGAGAAATAAGAGTACTTGAATGTGTCATTATGGCATGAATATTCTGTTAAAACGTGTGCATGTTTATGTCTCGATGATCGTGACTGCGAAAAACATATGTATTTTGTTAGGTCAATCTTATAATAGTTGTGAATCAAGTTAAATAAAAATTTTAGCCGTGCTTGCTTCGCCCTTGATGAGAGCGTCGGTAAGCCCGATATAGCCGCAAGGTTAGTGGGTGAATCTGTACGCTTATACTTGTTGTGAATAAACCGCAGCGCTTTTCGCTGTACTTTTTCCAGTTTCGTTATGTTAGTTACTGAGTGGGGAAACCAAACTGTGTTAGCGTACTCCAAAACCGGTCTAACGAAAGTAGTATATGCGAGAAGCTTAGTCGACGTTGGTGCAAGGCGGAGACATCTTCGCAGATAAAATAGCTTGCGTAATGCCTTCGAGGTCACGTTGGCAATGTGCGCGTCCCATCTCAGGTCAGAAGTTAGAGTGATGCCTAAGTATTTATGCTGGTGAACTTTCGTCAGCATTGTGCCGTTAATAAAGTACGGAAAGTCGTAAGGTTGTTTTTTTCTTGTTACCGTCATGCAAACTGATTTAGTTGTGTTTATCGTCATTTGCCATTTTTTGCACCATTCATTTAGCTGGTCTAGTGAGTTGCTAAGCGAAACATGATCTTCGTAGGTGTTAATTGTTTGGTAGAGGATGCAGTCATCAGCAAACAGTTTGATGTTACAGTCAATATTTCTGGTTATGTCGTTAATGAAAATTAAAATTAACAGTGGCCCCAACACGGATCCTTGGGGGACGCCTGATGTGACAGGCACTGTCGCAGATTCCACATGCTGAAATAGTACGAATTGTGTCCGGTTTGTTAAGAAATCTGTTACCCAGTCTAAGATTTCCCCATCCCCAATAAAACCTCGCAATTTTGTTAATAATTTACTGTGGCATACGCGATCAAATGCTTTGGAAAGGTCTAATAATATTATATCAGTCTGGCTACAGTTATTGATGTTAAATGCGAGGTCATGCACAAATTCCGTAAGCTGATATATATATTTATACAGAGAGAGAGAGAGAGAGGGAGAGAGATGAAAAAGGGGAAGGAGTGGTAGATGTTGGCAGAACCCCCCCCGCCTCAAATAAATTTCCGGTTATGCCACTGGCCCCATCAGTATAGGTAAACATTTTTTTTTTTCAGTGTAATGTAACATGCACTATAACAGAGACAAACAAAATTACAGTTTCCCTAAATATAAGGAATTAGGATTTATGATGTAATAACCTTATTGAAACAGACAGAGGGAGATTGCGCCATGATATGTACAACAAGTTCCACCCATCATTAAACAAGAAACTAGGTGGCAATTGGTAACAACCAGTCAAGAAAATACACACACGTACAAAGCATTTGCGTGCATTATCACACTTGTCTTAAACAAACAAACAAAAAGCAAAGCATCAGCAGCTTACTTTGCACCTGGCCAACCTTAGGAGGCACGTTTTCGGCAGCTCCTGTCTGTGGAGCAGGAGGAATGGTACCAACACGTACTTCCTGCAAAAGAAGGTGCAAGGAAATGTCTGTGCTCTCCATCGGAAAAAAAGAATACACTTTCTTGCACAAATGCATGAAAGCATATATCATGAATGTGCACCACTATGCAGCAAGGGTAGTGCCAATGCACAAACACGGCAATAAACTAAATGCTGGAAATGATAGACCCATTCAATTATTAAATGCATGCTGTAAGGCACAGGAGCATCTAATGGCCAGCTACTTCTTAACTTCCTCGAAAGCCGAAAATACAATTATTTCGTTAATTAACAACATTGTATCGATAAACATGTTTATCTAATATTTTGCTTCAGTTAATGATAATCGCCTCCACGTTGATGCTATCTTTCTGGATCGACCTAACCATTTGGCTGTGTCCCACACAAATAAATATACCTGTGTGGGAGATATCTAATATACAGTAAAAACTTGTTAAACCGTACCCGCTTAAACAGTAGTTTTGTTTTAAAAGTAGCAAAGTCAAATCCCTGACTCAGTGGCCATTAAACATAACGGTGTTTTGACGTAGTAGTTCTGCGGAAACCCGCAAGGTGGAGAGAAGTAACTAATAAGGGGAAATCAGACATCCACCCGTTCGAAGCAATTGCTACAAAGGAAACCCATACGGGTTCTTCTTTCGAGGAACCCGTACGGGTTTCCTTTGTAGCAATTGCTACGAACGGGTGGATGTCTGATTTTCCCTTTATTTATAACGGTGTTTTGTATCCGCATAAACCATACCAGCTTATTGCGTACATATCGGTTAACACATAGTGTTTCCACTTTTCATCGCGCAAACACGACGGTGCGTCGTCTCTATCAGGCGGCCCAGCAGAACAACAAGCCTCAGAAATCAGCACAACGGCCTCCAAGCACCCTGTGCATTTGTGCGTTAAGCCACATCAACATCAACATCATTTCGGCGCTGAGCCAGAGAGCGTTGTAGCGTCGTGCAAGCAAGAATTCACGTCATGCCGAAACTCGGATATAAAAGATGCCGGGTGCTTAGCTTAGAAGAAAAATTAGACGTCGTTCATGCTATCGAATGGGACGCGAAAAGTCGGCACTGGCACCGGCATGGGTCTACTGTTGACTACGGTGTGTGGCATTTGGAATGCGAAGTTGCTCGGCAGCGCTGCGCCGACCGCAAAGAGATGTTGGCTACGAGATTCGACTTTTCACCATCGTTGCCTCTGTTGTCGCAGAAGTGTCGCCTATCGACACTGATAAGGACAACACGGAAAGTGATAGCATGAACGATTCAGGCCCAACAATGGCAGAAGCTGCGCGTTACGTCAGCCTCATAAATGCAATCGTAACGACGAGAACAGCACTCCGCAATGAAAAGGTGCCCCGCGACTGCTGCAACACTACCGTGCCTGTGCACGGAGAATATGTAACACCAACGAGGAATCTGCCATGCAAGTGTTTGCCGAGAAGAGGGGGCTGGCTGAAAAGTTGGCTCACAGCTTCAGCAAGTTTGAGGCTGCTGCCGTCACTGCTAGGCCGCCGCGGCATCAAACGAAAATAACATGTTTGTTGCGCGAAGTAGATAAATACTGCATGTTTTTTTCCCTTTTCATTGCACTCTCTCTGAGTTTCGTTTTTGACAGGTAAGTGGGCAATCTCATGCTATTTCGGTTAAGCAGTACTACCGTTTAGTGCATACTTTTTCCGAGCCACGGCCAGCTACGGTTTAACGAGGTTTCACTGCATAATAATAAATGTATCTAAGAAGATATTGATAAATAGACTAAAAGAAGTTGGGCTGCCCGACATGATTTGTTAATTGGGTAAAGGCTCATCTGCACAACTGTATTTGTCGCAGTGCAGACAACAGATATCGAAAATTGGCTTGATGGCAACAATGCTCATGGACTTCGCTTCTTACCTGCCATCTATCTTATCAGCCACCAAAGTAATAGCAAATACTCTGCAAATACATTTTAATATGCTTCTCTTCAGCCTATAACATCTTGGCGGAGGTACGGCACAGACTGCAAGGTCAGCATCATCATCCTTAACTCTTTCGTTACCACGTCTATTCAAATCAATGCTTTAGGTCGTTGATTTCGCCACGTTGGAGCTATCTCTTATCCACTTAAGGCCATCCAGTAGTTAGTACAGGAACTGCACTTTCAGAATCGGTTTAAATTTTCACGCTCCGGCGATGTTGTAATTTTTGACGGACCTTTTTGCAAACTAAGGTGCATATGTTGTAGCGAAAAGAGGCATGGCTGTTACCTTCTGCTGCGCTCGAGAAAAAAGCATGCTGCTCACGATTACGCCACACTAGCACCAAAATTTTGTAATAAAATGACTCCCAGCAAGTCAAGAATTAAATTATATAGCCAGCTTTGCCGTCTGACAGTGCTGAGCATTGATAATTAACTGAATATGATGCCAGCTATTCACTAGTGAGCTTTGGCTTGGAGTCCGAGTCTTTATATTCTGGCAAAATGTATTTCTGAAGGTCCACCACATGTCCAACAAGTGGACCAGGCATTTTCAACCAGTTTCCACGAGTTTCGGTAACGCTTCTCTCGTAGCTAGGCAAGGCACACCACCGGTGTCACTGCACAGTTATCGAAAGTCGTTCCCATGGCGTCGAGAGAAAAGCATCGTGCTTGAAACTATGCTGCGCCTGCACTTCAATTTAGGGATGAGGACTGGAGTTGTGATTCCAAAGATGACAGCAAAGCAGATTCAAGCTCTGATGGCAATGACATTTTGAGTCAGCATGGGACATCCACAGCTGTTCACCGGCAAGTTTCCTTTATGGCCTTGAGTGGTCTCCTTTCTTGTGCGCGCTTATCTGCCGATCTTTTTTGCACAACTTGAGAGCTCTACTGATTATCTTCAGGGTGCATACTTCGCTTGGTTATGATGCTGCCATCAGCAGCAAAGAAACTTTCGTTCATGCCAAGAAGGCCGCTTGTAGCACATCTCGGCCCAGCACTACGGATCAGCGCAAGACAGTTTACAACGATGTGGGATTTCTTTCTACTCTTCTCTGCAGAGGGGATAAAGACAATCTACAAAAATGCAAACAGATATGCTTGGACGCATAATCTTTAATTGCCCAGCTACTCCAACAGCGATCAGTCCTAGAAGAGGTGCATGATTCTAGACGAACTGGTGAAGTTCATTCCTCAGACTTCTCATCGGACCATCCTCAGAAGATGCCGAAAAGGCGGAACTGCAAAATGTGTTACGAGGACCACAATGTTGAACAAAAACCAGACATTTTGTGGGAAAAGTACGGAGTGCACCTATGCTTCACGAGGTCCGGGAACTGCTTCACGGCATGGCATCAACGATGAGCTGGTCCTAGTTTCTTTTTTGAATCTGAAGAATGCCAGTATACTGAGCATTTATTTTTTCAGACACTATTCCTGGGTTATTCATCTTTGAAACATATATTCTTTAATTTCCTTTGATATTAACGTTTTTGTAGATATCATGTTTTTATTGTTGTTTTTATCAACTGGCAGCAAACATGGCACTTTCTGGAATTTGTATGTTTTACCTAATATTTTTTGGGCAACATATGTTTTTGGAAAGAGCATTTCATTATGTACAATATGTTATGCTGCAATGTGTACTGGAATATTATTTGTGGTGGTAAATAATTTTTTTTCCGAGACCTATAAGAAACGACCATTTTCTTGCGAAAACGAAAGACCTAAGCCTTGCCAATGAGACCTTGCACTTTCAGTACTATTGCCAGATATAAGCCCAGCATTTATTATGCATGAAGCTGTCGTGAAGACTTGCTTGACACTGCACAGTAATGTTGGAATCACCCCTCTGGTTTGTCCACAAGGTGCAGCTTAAGGAATACGCTTAAAGGCACCTAGTTCCTTCCCCCCATCACACCTCATCCCTTGTCTTCCTTGAGTGATCGATGTCCTCCACCAAAGTGGAGAAGCATTACAATGAGCATAAAAGACGCACAAGATACAAAAACATTTTCTCAAAGGCAAATGCAAACATCACAAGCATGTGCTAGTCACAGAGTGGAATTTATTCCAGCCATAGAGCAGACGAAATACCTGCGTTTATAGATTTTATCTTCTTATTTTATATGCTAATTATGAACTATAGTGAGGAAACCAGCAGTTTCACCTGAAGGGCAAAACATTGACAGCAATAGTAAAGTTCAGCATTGCAACTCCGCGGAGTGTGTCCAAAGCATACATGGATGTGACATCTTGGTGCGACGCAGAACTTCAGGCAACTTCTGCTGGATAGAAGTAACAGCATGCTGTCAGCTATGAAACGTCCAACAACGTTGGCATGATGAATAGTGCGACCAGTGGCCAAGTCCATTTTGGCTGCCACTGATGTGCTGATTGGCTGGGCTGAAGTACGCGTGAGAAAGAGACGGGTGCCCCCCAGCCTGTCTCCTTCTCACACGTAAACCTCCAGTCAATCAGCAATGACCAAAATGGATTGTCCACTAGGTGGATATTTACAGAATACCCCCCCACCCCCTGCTACACTGCTCCAGGAATTGCTAAACTCGTACGCTGCATGTCATAGCTCATCAGTGGATGCAATGGCAGATGAATATGTAGCAAATTATGACATGATGTAATCATAACCTACGACCAATGATGTCTTTAAAGCTGGCTCGGTCTATAAGGACACGAGTATCAACAAAGGTGGTGATAAAAATCCTATATGTATAATGAACAGTCATGAAGAGATTTGGGTGACAAGGACAGAGACAGCAGCACCCGACAATTTGCAGCTTTACTTTGCACTTGCGTTTCGCCAAGCAACATGCTGTCAATCTCAATGCTATAAGGTTGGCTGCAGTTCCCATATCCCATCAGACCATAGTCAGATAAAGCGTGCACAAAAAAATTTGCAACTTAATTTCACTAGTTTACACTTGCATTGATGTTAAATAAAGCTTTTCTATTGTTCAACGTGCTTAGCGTGCTCTAATGTGAGCGGTACGGTGCATCACCTTTACAATGAAATCACCTGTATAATGAAGAATTTTCAACGTCTCGAGCACATTTTTATAAAAGTGTTTGACTGCACCTGGAACATCACGGTGACAGCGACAAGAAAAATTTCCCTGGAGTGTCCATATAATGGCTATCGCAATAAAATGCATTCTGTTCCGTCTGCTGCACTGCAGTGGTTGACCAATGAGAACCTCAAGGATTCAATGTCACGATAATGCAAGTGATGCCTTCTCAGGTGGTCAAGGAGAATTGCAATGATGTCAAAGAGAAATCACTCACACCCCTTGTTTAGAAGGGGTGGGGGCATCTAGAAAGGACTGGCTTCAGTCCCAGAACTGCAATGTGTGCCCAAATTATTCAAAATATAATTTACTGGATCTCCCATGACACACAGCTCTTGCAGCTAATAGAACAGACGCTACTGCAGGTGACATTTTTAACTATTTGTTGATGATTGTTGCATGAAAATAAGCTTTCTTTTTCCTCATTTGCAGTTTCAGTTTAAAATGGTTTGTCTTCAATGAGCTGTCTCCAAACAGCCCTGACACAGATGTATGCAGTATCAACTGCCAAATCAGAGCCAAAGCAAAAGTTGACAGTAAATTTTGATGAGCAAAGTGCACACTTGTGGATTTGCACAATCCTTCTTTCAGCACTAATTAGCAATAAATATGTACTGCTTCTGATAGTTATTGCAAATTGAGCTAGAGTAATGTGTCATATTGTCATACCTTCAGATGTTCTTCATCACCATCCAAAAGTCTGCTGGTAACAGTGCCCTTTGCACTTGTTGCCAATAGCATGCATTAGGCCACATTTACACCTGTGCAATAGATCTATACTGCGTCTCACCAACAATGTGCAGTGCAGTAATGGCATGTGTCAGCCAATCTGTAACAATAGCCGGGTGCATGTTACAAACAAGGCCTTTCCCATTATGCACTACTATATCCTTCCGTGACACTTTCATTCAGTCAAGCTTCTCGCAGATAGCAATCACAGGAAGACACTGGAGGAGCCAGTACATTATGGTTCCCTTTAGTAGTTGTCTGATGTCACTCATAGCTTCACTGCACAGGGTTAGTGAGATGTAGTATCGTGCTACACCTATGCTGATATTGCCAGTATGCTACTTTGTTTGTGAGTCAAGTTTCTCGCAGACAGCAATCACAGGAATACACTGGAGGAGCCAGTACATTATGGTTCCCTTTAGTGGTTTTCTAATGTCACTCATAGCTTCACTGCACAGGGTTAGTGAGATGTAGTATCGTGCTACACCTGTGCTGATATTGCCAGTATGCTACTTTGTGCACTTAATGTGACATCACTCTATGCCCTGCAGATTACCAGAATGAAATGGCCATGGTGAATGCATCTAAATGTATGTTGCAAAAAGAAGAAAAAAATGCTATAAAAGCCCCATGGGCACTGTGGTGATTCAGGTGTAGCCTTGCTTTCACAGCAAACATTATCATGTAGCTTTAACAAATGCTTATAAAATATTCCTGTTTGCAGCAATAATTACATTATTAAGAGCCTTAATTGTTTCCGTAAGTTTACTAGATGCAATTGCATTAGTGACTTGTGATGCTTCAGTAGCATTTATCAAAGTGATGATAACATTCTTGCTGAAAATCCCAGTTCTGCAATTCTGCCTGGTGCTGCTCACAAACAACATGCCCATTGCTGTAAAAGTTCACACCGACTTTTTTTTTCTTCTGTTCAGTAGTATATACAAAAAAGTAAGCTTTATTTTACTGGTATATAAGTTTCATCCACAAAGGGCTGAAGGTCGGTATAGTCTGTAGATGTTTTTATACTATAAGAATTTTGCTCTGAGGCTGAATTATTATTTCAGTGAACAATATAAGACAATTGTCTCCACATACACAGGCCATACTGTCCGTGTATAGTGCCCGAAAATGAACACAACTGTTTAAAGGGCAATAAGATTTGTACACCCTTCCATATTGTCATGAAAGGCTCTGCACACTGCTTGATATTGACCCTCCTGCGGAGCAGTTTGCTCTAAAGGAATGAGACGGCGCTTTCAGCGGCGTGCCGCACATTGCCTCAGTGAATGCGCACAAATATGAAACCATTACCACGCCTATCCTGCTACTGTGCGATCAGCTGTTAGAAATGCAACTGGGCGTTTGTCAATGCGCTGTTCTCCATTCATGTTGCAAACTTCGTAGCGGTAGAGGGAAGATATGCACAGTAGTTGGCTGCAAAAATAGTGACTGGCATACTAAGGAATGGAATGAATCTGGTCAAAGTTCACGGACTGCTGCTACATAACAGCTTGCATTGCCGGCGCTTCGTGATGCATGGCTTTCCTCAGGAATAAAGCAAAAATTACTGATCTGTCAGCGTTGTATCGCTAACCTCCAAAGAAAGAATCCAAACAAAGAACCAGAAAGCCCCAGAACGTCGGCAAAAGTGAGTACTGCTCGTTACACAGTGACAAAAGGAGTAGCGCCGCTTCTTTGTCTCCTGCACATTATTTACACACAACCACTCCAGCTCATATGCTGAGTTATGCCCATCAGCATATCAAAAATATGTGAGTGAGTGCACTCTGGAATCAATGCGTCAAAGCATGGGTGATGTCGATTATGGGTGACGGCAACTACAGTGACAGTACACGAATGTTCGATGTTGAACGTTTCGTGACAGTTCACTGAGTAAGCTAGTGAATAGCGATAATACATCTTTGCTACAAGCTATTACAAAGTACACAATGTCTACGCTCTGAACTTTGCACACAGCAAGAAAAATCTATCGCAACTAAGCACAGCTGCGAGTGCTTAGGCAGAAAATAAACAATTTGATAGTGACAGCACCGAGCAATCTTACTGAGTCAAAAACATGACAAGTCACTTGTTCAAAGTTTTTTTCCAAATAAAGAACTAAGAGCAAAACACACTGATCTTGATTTAATTCATAAACAGAAAGATCAGAGAGCTTGGAATACATTTCTAGCCCCACTTTTGGTACAAGCACAGTATATGCTGCTCACTCTGTTTGAACATGGCGTAATGAGCTCCAAAAGTGCTTGCATGTCCTCTGAAGCTGTGGCCAAAGTTTCGAGCCTTCCACTAAGTCACAGTCTATGGTATCCGCCAAACCAGAGGTTAACTGAGCCACACCAGCATCATGCACATCCATTGTAAATAGAGAGGCAATGGAGGCAGCTGAGGCAAGGAATGGTCACGTCATTACGTGATCAGACATGGTGGCGCCTACGGAATCGCTGTGAAAAGGGTCAATAAGGACTAACCTGTATTTCGCTTTTGAGGCTGGCATTGGAATCATTGCTTTTTGTAGGCGAGATGAGGTCTGGGTAGTCAGGGGATGTTGGGATTGTCTTAGCTGGAGTGGTTTCCCCTGAAAGACCCAAGGAAGCGGGGCCACCAGGAGATTTGCTGAGGGCAAAGTGCATCCCAGTCTTGCTGCTCAGCCACATGGGAGGAAAGGAAAATGACAAAGATAGGGTAAGCAACAAGGTTCTAGCACTGCTTTTGACAGTGTCAACATGATAACTTAATGCTCAAGATGCCTCCAAAATTTAGGAAGTACAATGTTATAATACAGGAACCAACAAGCAGAAGGCAAATCAATGAACATAATGTAAGACTGCAAGAGACTGTTTGTCACTGCTTCATAAGGGTTTCACCATTTATGCAAATATGCTGAATATGCTATGACTACTACCCCAATGCCTAGGTACACCTCAACACTCCTACCTGGTTTTGCAAAGTGAAAGTGCAACCAGTCAACATAATAGCACTGTGCCTCAAATGTCATGTTGTAGTTTGTGACGCCAATAGTCATAGTATTTCAATAACACTCCTCGACAATTCCTGATCTATAATTTTACGCTGAGGTACTTCTAGCATCAAGTTGAAGGCACAGGAGTGAAGGAGTGTTTCCCAAGCAACTGCAGTTTGCTTGAGGTATATTACTAAAGTGCAGTGACAGCTACACTCAAGGGGCGTAGCTGCAGTCGACTAATCAATGTCAAAGGTATGTCGAGCCAAAATAAGTTTGTGAATATGGGGATAATATGGATTCAGTCTAGCAACAACTTCTTACAGACAGGCCTCACAATGAAACCATGAATGACACAAAAAGACAAAAACCAATGTCTGCGTCAAATGCCAGTGCCATCAGCTCCAAAATCACTGAAACTCAAAAATATGTCTCATAAACACTCACCTTCCTTTTACACCTGCCATCTCCATTCTGTCAGAGCCAAACAATATTTTTGTTCTCTCAATATAATCCATGTGTGTCTTGAATAACTATAAGTAAACAAATAAACATGCACATAAACTACCAGAAGGCAGCACAAATACATTTCTTTTCAGGCATTACTTACTTCAGTATACCTTTCATGTAGTTTTGCATACTCCTTTTTCATTTCAGACTCTTTCTCTTCTAATCTTGAAGCTGAAATTAAAGAAGGATTAATGACTGAAATGCGTCCCCACAGCACTGCTAAATATCAACAGCCTATGATCCGAAATAAGTGCATCACACCATGATCTGAAGAATTTTTTGACTTGAGCTCCAGTATGCGAACAGCAGACTCCAGCCCCTCAACCTTCCCTTCAAGGTCCCGACGATCGTCATCTACAGTGTATTCCACTTCCAGGAGTTTCTGTAACACAGTCAGATAAAAACAAATAAACAGTGGTGCATAAGATAATAATATAGTCAAACAGGTCCATACGATCGTAAGCACGATCCTCACAGTTACTGCTTAAGCATGAAAGGTTGAGCTCCGAACATGATGACAGGCATGAAACATACAGACCAGCCAGTGGACACAAACGAAGGCCAGGAAAGCTACAATCATGAGATGTAGTACAAGGCACAGATGGCAGCATTCCGGAAGCCAGAAAGGCATTTAAACAAGAGCGAAAACGACGAAAGCGATTGCGTGCGCATCGAGGAATAAAGTGAAACCCACACGGCCGAACCACGCAGAGCATACACCCAAACGCGGGAAGTGGGCGACTCTGGCCTTGCGAAAGGCCCGTTCACTGAATGAACGGAGAGTTCAACGAAACGAGACAGCGAGTTTCATCCCTGGTAACACGGGTATCAAAGCAAGAGGTCCGGCGACAAGAGTTCTCACCTACTAGATTTTTTTGTTTCACTTATTTTGTAACCCCGACAGCAGTGCTTGACATCGAAAGTGCGAAGAGAAACGACTCGTGTTCTAGGTGTTGCATAACGTCGTTACGGCCTTGCCTGTTACAAACAATAAAAACTAGGTCACCCTCCCAACAGGGCTTCGAAGATTCTTTGGGTGGTCGAACAGCTGACTCGCGCTTCACCGGCGCCCGACTGCTTGCGGCCATTACGGCGCTCGCACGCTGTCGCATTGTTTCACAACACATATGGCTGGCCAGCGCACGCACACTGCTTCTGCACTTCGCGAATTGGAACATGAGCCACCATGATCGCAATGTCATGCGATAAAGGAAACAGTACAGATGTGGATACGATCTGCGTATCATGATAACTCTCCGCTTTGATCGCTGTTTTACATTTTGTTGTGATCATATACAAAGAGAAAGCACCCTGATCATGAACAAGTACAGTGGTAGTTAATCCACCAGGTTCAACGACTGCCGACGCACTGTGCAAGCGAGAAACATAACCTGTGCCCGGGCCCGTGACCGCCGACCTAAAATGTGGTGAATGGAGTTCCGCACTGAATACCACCAGACTACGACAGTATGGTGATTGACCGTTCTTGAACGCCTCTACATAGTTTGATTTACAGGATGTATCTCGCTAATTAGTGAGGTGAGCGCAAGAATCTCATTCTTGCCAACATTTCACAACGGCTCTACACCGGAAACTGACTCGCAGGCTCAGGGCAGTGGTTAGCTCTTAGCAGCAAACGGCAATGCCAAGAAAGCAGAGATGAATCAATACACCAGAATAATATGAGCACAACATCACCTGTTCGGCGGCTTTTCTCAGCTGTTTCTCGCGCTCGTACTGTGTCACCAACTGTTCGTTATCCTCTCGGAGCAGCTCAAGTTCCACTTCATGCTCTTGGTTCTCCATGCAAGCCAAGTCCAAGCTCTCGAGAACGTTCACCACGAGTGGCATAAGATCTTTGACCACATCCTCGTCATACTTCTCGATCATGCGCTGGAACTCCTGGTATATATTACCAGCCAACGTCTGCACTTTTTCAGACATCACATCGTGCGTCTCTTCGTTCGTCGTTCCGTAGACGGTTTCCTGCATCGGAGATTCCGTCTCCATGTTTGTGGAGCGTTCGCTGACTATTACGGGGACTCTGTTACTCCTCAGTCGATGAAATACTGTAATTTAGGGCGTGGAGACGCTTATTTCCTAGGCCTAGGGCCTGGACACCCATAACGATTGGGGCAGATGCGAAGTTCGTCCTGTCTGAGCTGACCGACAACTGCCAAGCCGACGAACCCCTGCATAGATACGGGAAAGGAGTACGGTCAACTTCAGCACGCGCGTTGGCCATGCTCTGCTTCTTGAGGGATTCCCGTTTCTGCGCTTCGATGGCGGCGCGGCGGTGAGGTCGGCCGCGTGTGTGGCCGTGTCCAACCGTGAGCCGCCGAAAGGTCAAGAACAGAAATGACCAATGCAACAAGAGTCACTGCCATTTGCTCAGTTTCCACAGCAACAATTAGGGCATTGCAGCACTTGCTCCACACGGCGAGCTTTATTGGTGTATTGATTTTTTATTATTTTATTATATGTAAGCGCGTCGTTTGCAAGATGTGCAGCTGCGTTCAGCTGGAAGCGCGCAGCCTTCACAAATATCACAGAAAATTGAGCGACAGTTTCTGCCCAGAAGTTTTTCTTGCAGTGCTGACACGTATACCGTTAACAAAGATATAAAAAATTATATATCCTTAGAGGTCACTGAATATATACCAGATATGCCACACTTATAAAATGTTCTCAACGCAAGTATTTCACCTGCACCCAGTGATTACAGATGCGAATATATGTGCAGACGCTAAGATATCGTGTGCGTTTTGTAGGTTCGCGCGCCCACCGCATCTAAAGAAGTTACTATCAGTAGCCCGCTTCTTGTTGCCTGTTCGAAGACTGCGATGTTAGCCTGAACACGCACGTGGAGACAATAGATAAGATAATTGAAAGGAGACAATCGGCTCAAGACACACGTATGCGCGCATACGTACTTCTAGAAGATAAACAAGACTGCTGCAGCCGCAAGGAACACCAGCACTCCACTCGACGCCTCAGCCGACCCGATGCTATATCGCAAAAGGAGCTGAAGATCCCCCGACCGTCGGTAAATGCCCGTTCACGAAAGCTGCTGACCTAGCACTGTTTTGTATCATAGTGTGTGCCCTGTCGTTCAACCATAGTTGAACGTGTGCTACAGCACCGACGATTGCAGAAAAGATGGATCCCCAAACTCTTGCGATAGCCACCATGATCATATTTTCCGAGATGGGAGACAAGACCTTCTTCATTACGGCGCTGATGGCCATGAAACACTCCAAGACATCCGCCATTGCAGGAGCGCTGTCGGCCAATGCGCTGATGTCCGTCTGTTCAGGTACGCAGATATTATAGTACCTTATAACGTAGGGCACGTGGTAGGAAAATGATGATCGCACCACTTCCATGTGATAAGTGAATAACAATGCTTCTCATTACTGATGTTCTTGTCTTTGTACAGCAATGATTGGTTCAGTCGCCTCCATCTTGCAAAAGGACTACACGCATTACCTGTCTGTGATTCTTCTCGTTATTTTCGGCTCCAGAATGATTGCTGAAGGTTAGTGCGATCGGGGCACATCCCTTCAATTATCAGTTGTTATGACCTATACACGTTACATACATATACACATTTGTTTTCAGGTTATGCAATGGAGAAAAGCCAAACTAAGGTTATTATCCAGGAAGCTGAAAACGAGGTATATATAGACTTTCCCCCCTTTCTTTTTCTCGTCTATTCTTCATTAAATCATTACTTGCACTACCCTCGATTCGAGATGTTACGCTCTGTAAAAGCGCAAGAGTCGTATGCGTTTTTTATTGCCAGTTTAAGCGCGATTTAAATGTCCTACCTTTAATCCTGGAAGCGTATGTCTCATAGTAGGTGTAATATCGCTATGAAATCCATTTGCATGGCTATTGCTTTTTTTTTATTATCCCAAATTTCCTCCCAGCTTTAACAGGGAACAGACTCGACCACCATTAAGTGAGAGTTATCCACAACTGCCTTATGTGCATATGCAACTAAGAAGGAAAAAAACAAAAAAAAGTCGCAGTTTCACCCGAATGGCGAAGCATCGATTGCGATAGCAAATTGCCAGAGAGCCATACGAAGTAAGGACAGTGTTTTTATCGGCCGTACGAACTTGTAAACATTCTTTTGCGAACTAAATTAACAAGCATAATGTAAGCACGCCCAGCAAACATGAACACATCACCCTCGATGACCGCAGACACTCGCTGTCAAAACGCTGGCGGGAGGAAACTCGGCAGCAGTAGCGAGCAAAGTGACCATGCACAGGGGTGAATCTCCGCATGGCTGCCATTGGCTGTTTTCGAGCAGACGCTCTTTCGACGCCAGCGCCAAGGTCCCCTTCAGTTACGGCCCTAACCGCAGTGCGATGCAGAAGCAAAATGGCGGCGCACTTTATTGTTTACGTTGTCATGGCAACAGGAACAGCAGCCGCGCGGCGCCTCCTTTCCCAAACTTTTTTTTTTTCTTTTTGTTATGCCGACCTGCTCCGCTCTCTTTCCGCCATGCCGCGCGCCCCGCTTACGCAGCGCGTAAGCGGGGCGCGCCAGCTAGCAAGCCACGCGCCAGCTAGCAAGCCCGCGCATTGACATTGCTTGCGAGCTGGCGCGTGGTGCGCCGTGGGCTATGCGTTGGCACGCACGCAGTCTTGCCCATACTTATATTATACCAGCACGTGTCGGGTCATAAAAAAAATTCCACTTCCAACACAACAGATCTTTGGTCTCGCTTTATTGACTTCGTTTCCGAAAACGAAGATTTTTCTTATAACGTGGCGTGATACACGCTCAAAAAATGAGCAGAAGTGAAAGGTTCAGGACTTATACAATAGTACTAAACACAAAAGTTCACAGACGGTGAAATAACAAGAAAGCGCTAGAAAACGCGAAGGCCGTTTCATGTACGCACACATATTAAAAAAATATATATATATTTTTATATAACGCCCTCAAGACCGAAATGTAGACGAGCTTCTAATATATGCACTAAGATATTGCACAAAACTGGACGACGTGTATGACATAGTCATGACAACTATAGAAAGGAAAAACTCACTGGTAAAGGCAAAAACAATGACACGCAAAATACCCAGAAAATAGAATGACATGCTAACATTGTTTGATTGACAGCCATACAAAAAATAGCTTACTTATAAACCTGCACCAAAGTTTATGAAATGCGTGACATGTTCATTATTACTGAACAAAATTAAAAAGACAAGGTAGAATAAAAATAACATTGTACTAAAAACTGAAATACACATTATCACATTATTCTGCACTTCGCCACAACTTGAGTAACGGTGGCAAAGGGGAACAGAAGGTGGTCGGTTTTTGTAGCAGCACATATAGAAAACATTCGCACAAAGGCCTATTCCTCAATCAAAGACGAGGTAAAATAAGCCAACAACACGACTTTCCTTTCGCCCCGAATGCAATACTTAGCAGTAATATTAAGGCACTAAGTCGTACCAAATGGGCACTCCTTTGTATAATAAACACGAACTGCAAAAATCTGCATGTAGGACACTTGCAATGCTCATGCTTTCCAGAAGAAAAAAGAAGCGTATCATGCCTACACAGAGATAATTACTGAGATAATACACAAAAAGAGCAGTGATTTTTCAGCTGTCAGTACGTTTGTAGAACGTGACACACAGAAAAAGCACTGAGGGCGGAATGGAAATCTGGGCAAGTTACTGAAGTTGCAGAATGAGACGGCACAGAAAAACGCAAGTCATAGACCAGGTGACAATGAGGAGGAACATCTATTTGTCAGCTTTCTCTACAGGCAAGAGGAAAGTGTAGCACAATCAAGGCGCAACGACGTCCGGAGGCTCATGGAGTACGCACGTGGACAGGGCTGTGTTCGTGTACATACTCCTTCTGATTCCCTTGGGTCTGCGCGCTCACCTGTTGTCTTTAGGCACCGGAACAACCTTGCAGGGCTTGCTTTTGAGGTATTCGTGCACCACTGCACGATGCACGAGCGGTACGAGTCGTGAAACGGGTGAAACATCGCGGAGCAAAAGCACACAGCTACTATCTCTATGCAGCTACCGAGGACCACGAAACTGACGAAACTACCCACGCCGGTCAAATGAAACATGAAACCTCATGCAGCGGAAGCTGGCGCCGGGCCGGCGGGGCCGCACGGCCCGCGCGCGGTGACAGTCGAAGGTGAGGGAGTTACGAGGGAGGGCGAGAGGAGAAGAATTGGGGGG